>NC_046979.1:2151630-2156630 GCF_009769545.1 Cyclopterus lumpus | reverse complement strand
GTGAGCAGCTCTCTAGTGGGGCAATATGGTACTACAAGCTCCTTAAGATATGATGGTGCATCACCAATCAAGGCTTTGTATGTAAGGAGAAGAATTTTAAATGTGATTCTTGATTTTACAGGGAGCCAGTGCAGAGCAGCTAATACAGGAGTCATGTGATCTCTTTTCTTAGTGTTTGTGAGTACACGAGCTGCAGCATTCTGGATCAACTGGAGGGATTTAAGAGACTTATTAGAGCAGCCTGATAATAAGGAGTTGTAGTAATCTAGTCTAGAAGTAACAAACCCGTAAACACATTTTTCTGCATCGCTTTGAGACAATGTGCCTGAAATGTTACGTAGATGATAAAATGTAATCCTTGAGATTTGCTTCACGTGGAGTTAAAGGACAAGTCTCGGTCAAAGATAACTAGAGATTCTTTACATGGTGTTGGATGCCAGGGCAATGCCATCTACAGAAACCACATCACCAGATCATTGATCTCTGAGGTGTTCAGGGCCAGTAAAATAACTTCAGTTTTGTCTGAGTTTAACATCAGGAAGTTGGAGGTCATCCATGTTTTTATGTCTTTAAGACATGCTTGAAGTTTAGGGAGCTGGTTGGTCTCCTCTATAATGCAGTTATACATGCAGTCATACATGCAGTCATACATACAGTCATACATACAGTTATACATGCAGTCATACAGTCATACATGCAGTCATACATGCAGTCATACATACAGTTATACATGCAGTCATACAGTCATACATGCAGTCATACATGCAGTCATACATACAGTTATACATGCAGTCATACAGTCATACATGCAGTCATACATGCAGTCATACAGTCATACGTGCAGTCATACATGCAGTCATACATACAGTTATACATGCAGTCATACAGTCATACATGCAGTCATACATGCAGTCGTACATACAGTTATACATGCAGTCATACAGTCATACGTGCAGTCATACATGCAGTCATACGTGCAGTCATACATACAGTCATACAGTCATACAGTCATACGTGCAGTCATACATACAGTCATACAGTCATACAGTCATACGTGCAGTCATACATACAGTCATACAGTCATACGTGCAGTCATACATGCAGTCATACGTGCAGTCATACGTGCAGTCATACATGCAGTCATACATACAGTCATACATGCAGTCATACGTGCAGTCATACGTGCAGTCATACATGCAGTCATACATACAGTCATACATACAGTCATACATGCAGTCATACGTGCAGTCATACGTGCAGTCATACATGCAGTCGTACATGCAGTCATACAGTCATACATGCAGTCATACATGCAGTCATACATGCAGTCATACAGTCATACATGCAGTCATACATGCAGTCATACAGTCATACATGCAGTCATACAGTCATACATGCAGTCATACATGCAGTCATACATGCAGTCATACATGCAGTCGTACATACAGTTATACATGCAGTCATACAGTCATACGTGCAGTCATACATGCAGTCATACATGCAGTCATACGTGCAGTCATACAGTCATACAGTCATACATGCAGTCATACATGCAGTCATACAGTCATACAGTCATACAGTCATACATACAGTCATACATGCAGTTATACAGTCATACATGCAGTCATACAGTCATACATACAGTCATACATGCAGTCATACAGTCATACAGTCATACAGTCATACATACAGTCATACGTGCAGTCATACATGCAGTCATACAGTCATACAGTCATACATACAGTCATACGTGCAGTCATACATGCAGTCATACAGTCATACGTGCAGTCATACATGCAGTCATACAGTCATACATGCAGTCATACAGTCATACATACAGTCATACAGTCATACAGTCATACAGTCATACAGTCATACAGTCATACGTGCAGTCATACATGCAGTCATACAGTCATACATGCAGTCATACAGTCATACATACAGTCATACAGTCATACAGTCATACAGTCATACAGTCATACAGTCATACGTGCAGTCATACATGCAGTCATACAGTCATACATGCAGTCATACAGTCATACATACAGTCATACAGTCATACAGTCATACAGTCATACAGTCATACATGCATTCGACATGTTTCCGTCTCCTCTTCCTCTAAATTCAGTTTTTTCAGGTCAGACGAGAATTACCAAATCTTTCATAATCCCTCAGGGTGTGGATGTTAAAATCAGGAAGTGAGAGCCACAGTGTGTTTAGAGTGCACGGTGTCACACACACACACACACACACATTCACACACACACACACACACACTTTAAGTCATATCCCTGGCAGACACCACCATGCACAGCTAATCCACATTAGGCTGTTCAGTCAGAGCGTTCGACCTAAACCATCAGGAGACGTCACATGTCACGGGGGTGTGTGTGTGTGTGTGTGTGTGTGTGTGTGTGTGTGTGTGTCTGTGTGTCTGTGTCTGTGTCTGTGTGTGTGTCTGTGTGTGTCTGTGTGTGTGTCTGTGTGTCTGTGTGTCTGTGTGTGTGTCTGTGTCTGTGTGTCTGTGTCTGTGTCTGTGTCTGTGTGTGTGTGTGTGTGTGTGTGTGTGTGTGTGTGTGTGTGTCTGTGTGTCTGTGTCTGTGTCTGTGTCTGTGTGTGTGTCTGTGTGTGTCTGTGTGTGTGTCTGTGTGTCTGTGTGTCTGTGTCTGTGTCTGTGTCTGTGTCTGTGTGTCTGTGTCTGTGTCTGTGTCTGTGTCTGTGTGTGTGTGTGTGTGTGTGTGTGTGTGTGTGTGTGTGTCTGTGTGTCTGTGTGTCTGTGTGTGTGTGTGTGTGTGTGTGTGTGTGTGTGTCTGTGTGTGTGTGTGTGTGTGTGTGTGTGTGTGTGTAATTGGAAAGTAATTACTGCACCCGACATACACACGTGTACACAATAATTTTTTCTTTTTTTTAAAGTACACACAGAGGGGCCCCCTGCAACTATTCAACCATGATTTATTTTATTTTTCTATTCCCGTGAATCAATGTTCATTTCAACCAAACGGTTGAAACTGGAAAGAACCGAACATTTAAATAATATTTTTTTTAAAAGCCACAGTCGCATTTACTATTTAATTGGTGCAATGTGTGGTGCAATGTGAGGTGCAATGTGAGGTGCAATGTGAGGTGCAATGTGAGGTGCAATGTGTGGTGCAATGTGTGGTGCAATGTGGTCCCCTTGGAGGGTTTTCTTCTATAACTTTTGATGAAATACTTTCGTGGCTCGTTTTTCAGTGAACGGTCCCGTCGGAGAACGAGACCCTCGCCGACGGGACCGTCTCCACGGCGACGCATTGAGCCGCGTGGCTAAACCTTTCCGGCTTTATTTTGCTTTTTTTTTGCAAATTTGATAAACCTAAAAGCCTCGGCGTGTAAAAACCCGACTCCCCCGGCGGTCCAAGTCCCGGTCTGGATCCTGCGGAGCGTCCCCCTCCCCGGTCGGGACCGAAAGGGAAGAGGACCAGAAGGTCACGAGGTCGTCCACGAGGTCGTCCACGAGGTCGTCCACGAGGTCGTGTGTGTGCACGACGTTCGGCATTAAGCTCGTGTAGCGAGTGAAAGATACAAGTATTTATTATTTATTTGTTGGACCATCTGGAAACCCACACATGCCTTTGAGTTATGGTGATGATTTATTCATAAAACGGTCCCACTGAACGCTCGGCGAGGGGGCGGGGCCTCCTCACGCACGCCCTCCGTGGCCAACCGGCTCTCGATCGGCTTTAAAATATTTAAAGCTTCCCTCGCCCGGACCTCGCCGTGGGCTGAGTGCTCTCTCTCTCTCTCTCTCTCTCTCTCTCTCTCTCTCTCTCGGGGCCACGCCCCCCTTGTCCTCGATGCGACTGTCGCCAACCCATTTGCCTGATTGGTCGAATGTCCCGCCCACTCGCTCAACATCGATCTTCCCCGTTTTTTTTTAGGAGAAAATCTAACCTACGATACGCGGACACACACATCACACACATCACACACACACACACACACACACACACACATCACATCACACACACACACATCACACACACACACACACATCACACACACACATCACATCACATCACACACACACACATCACACACACACACACACATCACATCACGTACCTACATCACACACACACATCACACACACATCATACACATCACCCGCACACACACACACACATACACATATATCACACACACACACACACATATATCACACACACACACACACATATATATCACACACACACACACACACACATATATATCACACACACACATATACATATATCACACACACACACATATATATCACACACACACACACACATATATATCACACACACACACACACATATATATCACACACACACACACACACATAAATATCACACACACACACATACACATATATATCACACACACACACATACACATATATATCACACACACACACACATACACATATATATATATATATATATATCACACACACACATACATATATCACACACACACACACACATATATATCACACACACACACACACACACATATATATCACACACACACACACACATATATATCACACACACACACATATATATCACACACACACACATACACATATATCACACGCACACACATATATATCACACACACACACATATATATCACACACACACACATACACATATATATCACACACACACATACATATATCACACACACACACACACACATATATATCACACACACACACACACACACACACATATATATCACACACACACACACACATATATATCACACACACACACACACACACATATATATCACACACACACACATACACATACATCACACACACACACACACATATATATCACACACACACACACATATATATCACACACACACACATACACATATATCACACACACACACACACACATATATATCACACACACACACATACACATATATATCACACACACACACACATACACATATATATC
>NC_046979.1:2114130-2144130 GCF_009769545.1 Cyclopterus lumpus | reverse complement strand
TGCTAACTGGTGTCTGCTAACTGGTGTCTGCTAACTGGTGTCTGCTAACTGGTGTCTGCTAACTGATGTCTGCTAGCTGGTGTATGCTAACTGGTGTCTGCTAACTGGTGTTTAATAAATTATGTTTGCTAGCTGGTGTCTGCTAGCTGGTGTTTAATAAATTATGTTTGCTAGCTGTTGTCTGCTAGCTGGTGTCTGCTAGCTGGTGTCTGCTAACTGGTGTCTACTAACTGGTGTCTGCTAACTGGTGTCTGCTAACTGGTGTCTGCTAACTGGTGTCTGCTAACTGGTGTCTGCTAACTGATGTCTGCTAGCTGGTGTATGCTAACTGGTGTCTGCTAACTGGTGTCTGCTGGTGTCTGCTAGCTGGTGTCCTCTAGCTGGTATCTAATAACTGATGTCTGCTAGCTAGTGTCTGCTAACTGATGTCTGCTGGTGTCTGGTAGCTGGTGTCTGCTAGCTGGTGTCTGCTAACTGGTGTCTGCTAACCGGTGTGTGCTAGCCGGTGTCTGGTAACTGGTGTGTGCTAGCTAGTGTCTGCTAACTAGTGTCTGCTGGTGTCTGCTAGCTGGCGTTGGCTAGCTGGTGTCCTCTAGCTGGTGTCTAATGACTGATAGCTAGTGTCTGATGGTGTCTGCTAGCTGGCGTCTGCTAACTGGCGTCTGCTAACTGTTGTCTGCTCGCTGGTATGTGCTAGCTAGTGTCTGCTAGCTGGCGTCTGCTATCTCATCTGTGCCAGACGCAGGATGTTGTTCTCACTTCACAGGACGGGAGAGGACGATAATTGAAATCCTGAGTGGCAGATAGATCACTTTCATAGTAAACAAACACTGCATACTTTAAGCTCCGGTAATTGCTTCTGAAGAGCGGCAACGGCGCTGCAGAACACACACAGAACACACACAGAACACACACAGAACACACACAGAACACACACAGAACACACACAGAACACACACACAGAACACACACAGAACACACACAGAACACACACTGAACACACACTGAACACACACAGAACACACACAGAACACACACTGAACACACACAGAACACACACAGAACACACACTGAACACACACTGAACACACACAGAACACACACAGAACACACACACAGAACACACACAGAACACACACACAACACACACACAGAACACGCACAGAACACACACAGAACACACACAGAACACACACAGAACACACACAATGAACACACACAGAACACACACAGAACACACACTGAACACACACAGAACACACACAGAACACACACTGAACACACACAGAACACACACTGAACACACACAGAACACACACACAGAACACACACAGAACAAACACTGAACACACACAGAACACACACTGAACACACACAGAACACACACAGAACACACACTGAACACACACACAGAACACACACTGAATACACACAGAACACACACTGAACACACACTGAACACACACTGAACACACACAGAACACACACTGAACACACACAGAACACACACAGAACACACACAGAACACACACTGAACACACACTGAACACACACTGAACACACACTGAACACACACAGAACACACACAGAACACACACAGAACACACACTGAACACACACAGAACACACACACAGAACACACACACTGAACACACACTGAACACACACAGAACACACACTGAACACACACAGAACACACACACAGAACACACACACAGAACACACACACAGAACACACACAGAACACACAAGAGAGAGAAAAAAGAAAGAAAAATAGCTCTTTCCTGCAGGGTCGTTTTCCACGGAACGCTGCACCGGCGGTCGGCTCGGGAGCTTCAATGACAGGGCAAAGACACACTTCCTCCCATGACTGACTGACACACACACACACGTACACACACACACACACACACACACACACACACACACACACACACTTCCCTGCAGCTGCACCTGGCCTCCCTCTCTCCACTCCCGGTCCCCGGAGCCCCGACCCAGCTCCCCCACTCTTTCATCCCCCTCTCTCTCCTCTCCTTCATCTCCCCTCTCTCTCCTCTCCTTCATCCCCCTCTCTCTCCTCTCCTTCATCCCCCTCTCTCTCCTCGCTAGTTACTCACTCATCCACTTCACTCCCCGTCCCGGAGGCCCGATCCCGGCTCGCCCGTGTCATCCTTCATGTTTTATGAAACCTTCGCTAACAGTCGGCCCTCGATGGCGGAGCAGGAAGTCAGGACTTTACAACTTCTCTTCCTCTTTTTTTAATCGTCCTTCAGTCCATCGTCAACTCCAGACCGTCTCTGTGTGTGTTCCTAAAGCGTTAATGAGCAAGGCATTTCTCTTCCTTTGATGCTCTCTCTCCACTTTTCATCCAGCCTCTCCTGGAGCCGTGCAGCTCACGCAGTAATTAAGCATTCAAACCGGTTCAAGAGCACTCCATTACTCCAGGCCCGTTATCAATAAGAGGCCTCCGATGTTTCCTCACATGTTTCCTCACATGTTTCCTCACATGTTTCCTCCGATGTTTCCTCACATGTTTCCTCACATGTTTCCTCACATGTTTCCTCACATGTTTCCTCCGATGTTTCCTCACATGTTTCCTCCGATGTTTCCTCACATGTTTCCTCACATGTTTCCTCACATGTGATCCAGCGGCTCGCGAGGATCAACAGCGTTGATGAAGAGATTTACGAGGTCGGGGCTATCGGAAAGAAACAATCAATTTAAAAGAAAGTTTTAAAAAAACACGCTCTCTCCGAAACGACATGCGCTTCGACTCACTTCCTGTTCCTGCTGGCGTTGCGTCGTCAGGGCGATGTATTTCATTTTGAGAGAGACGAGGCATTAGCGTGAAGCATGAGAGCGCATCACACGTGTGCTCTGACCTTGTGTGGTAGAGGTTAACCTAAACGGATGTGCACACACACACACACACACATTTACATATAAATGCTCACACACACTCCCGCGCATACACGTATTTTTCTAATGCGATTACCTTCGTGGACATTTATAGACCCGGTTAATCTAACGGAGAGAGTTCCATATATTTGTGTTTAATTCCAATTAAACCTGAGCTGTGGACGGACTCCTTTCACCAAACCAATTACTCCGGGGAGGAGATAAAAATGGAGGAGCAACCTTTAAACAACCTTTTTTTTCTCCATGAAAAACATATATATACAAATCTCCCGTTAAGCCGAGCGACACGAGGCGGCTCGGTGAATAAAATAAACCGCCGCTGACACTTGTCGGATTTATGTTTGCGGGGAAGCGCGACAGCGTCAGTCTTTCTTAGGCTGAAGCAGCTGATCCAGGAACAGCTACGAGCAGCTCCTTATTAATCTGATGCATTGTGGGACGCCAGCTGGATTATTTCTGTGTTATATTTCGTTTTTTTTTCTTTTTTCTCAAGATCTGTAGACGTTTATTAAAACGATATCTACGGTGCTTATTTTTGTGAGCGTTTTGTGTCATTCGATATCTTTTACCTTGACTGTTGCTCTACAGTTAAGGAGTCATTTAGTAAACGAGACCTCGGAGCCAGAAGATGACAAAACAATCCGTTTAGTATCCGGGCAACAGATGGAGACAGTTATTTCTTAATACAAGTATTAATTGAGCATTGGCAGGCACACTAAACCCGCTCCTGGAACATTGTACATGTGCAGGATCACGGTATGACAACCGAACTGTATTATTATACTAAGACGTGGTAAAAAGTCAGATTCTTCACCCGCTGACCTTGAAGCTGCCTCGATAACTCAATCTCTAGCTCCAGGTCTTTGATCAGCCTCTTAAAGCCCTGCCTTTGACTGCCGTGCCCCCCCCCCCCCCCCCCCCCCCCTTCTGGAGGAGCCCGGCCTCATGGTGCAGCTCCCCCCCCGCTGGTGTGAACCGCAGACCTGCTGGCAGATCGGCAGCTCTCGCCTCACCGGATTTAAAAGGTGGATATTAATGTGGAAATCTTGGAATGCGGCTCTCGCATGTTGTTTCTAGACAGAACCGTTTGGTCCTCGTTGGGAGAGATGTGGTCTATGTGGTCTATGTGTACGATGTGGTCTATGTGGACGATGTGGTCGATGTGGTCTATGTGGACGATGTGGTCTATGTGGTCTATGTGGACGATGTGGTCGATGTGGTCTATTTGGACGATGTGGTCTATGTGGACGATGTGGTCTATGTGGACGATGTGGTCTATGTGGTCTATGTGGTCTATGTGGACGATGTGGTCTATGTGGACGATATGGTCTATGTGGACGATGTGGTCTATGTGGACGATGTGGTCTATGTGGTCTATGTGGACTATGTGGTCTATGTGGACGATGTGGTCTATGTGGTATATGTGGACAATGTGGTCTATGTGGATGATGTGGTCTATGTGGACTAGGTGGACGATGTGGACTAGGTGGTATATGTGGTATATGTGGACGATGTGGTCTATGTGGATGATGTGGTCTATGTGGACGATGTGGACTAGGTGGACGATGTGGACTAGGTGGTATATGTTGACGATGTGGACTAGGTGGACGATGTGGTCTATGTGGTCGATGTGGTCGATGTGGACGATGTGGTCTATGTGGTCTATGTGGTCGATGTGGTCTATGTGGTATATGTGGACGATGTGGTCTATGTGGATGATGTGGTCTATGTGGACGATGTGGACTAGGTGGACGATGTGGACTAGGTGGTATATGTTGACGATGTGGACTAGGTGGACAATGTGGACTAGGTGGTATATGTGGACGATGTGGACTAGGTGGACGATGTGGTCTATGTGGACGATGTGGTCTATGTGGACTAGGTGGTATATGTGGACGATGTGGACAATGTGGTCTATGTGGACGATGTGGACAATGTGGACTAGGTGGTATATGTGGACTAGGTGGTATATGTGGACGATGTGGACGATGTGGTCTATGTGGACGATGTGGACAATGTGGACTAGGTGGTATATGTGGACTAGGTAGTATATGTGGACGATGTAGACAATGTGGACTAGGTGGTATATGTGGACTAGGTGGACGATGTGGACGATGTGGACTAGGTGGACGATGTGGTCTATGTGGATGATGTGGACTAGGTAGTATATGTGGACGATGTGGACAATGTGGACTAGGTGGTATATGTGGACTAGGTGGTATATGTGGACTAGGTGGACGATGTGGACGATGTGGTCTATGTGGACGATGTGGACTAGGTGGTATATGTTGACGATGTGGTCTATGTGGATGATGTGGACTAGGTGGTATATGTTGACGATGTGGTCTATGTGGACGATGTGGACTAGGTGGTATATGTTGACGATGTGGTCTATGTGGTCGATGTGGACGATGTGGTCTATGTGGACGATATGGTCTATGTGGACGATGTGGTCTATGTGGACGATGTGGTCTATGTGGTCGATGTGGTCTATGTGGACGATGTGGTCTATGTGGTCTATGTGGACGATGTGGTCTATGTGGTATATGTGGACGATGTGGTCTATGTGGATGATGTGGACTAGGTGGACGATGTGGACTAGGTGGTATATGTGGACGATGTGGTCTATGTGGATGATGTGGTCTATGTGGACGATGTGGACTAGGTGGACGATGTGGACTAGGTGGTATATGTTGACGATGTGGACTAGGTGGACAATGTGGACTAGGTGGTATATGTGGACGATGTGGACTAGGTGGACGATGTGGTCTATGTGGTCTATGTGGTCGATGTGGACGATGTGGTCTATGTGGTCGATGTAGTCTATGTGGTATATGTGGACGATGTGGTCTATGTGGACGATGTGGTCTATGTGGACTAGGTGGTATATGTGGACGATGTGGACGATGTGGTCTATGTGGACGATGTGGACAATGTGGACTAGGTGGTATATGTGGACTAGGTGGTATATGTGGACGATGTGGACGATGTGGTCTATGTGGACGATGTGGACAATGTGGACTAGGTGGTATATGTGGACTAGGTAGTATATGTGGACGATGTGGACAATGTGGACTAGGTGGTATATGTGGACTAGGTGGTATATGTGGACTAGGTGGACGATGTGGACGATGTGGACTAGGTGGACGATGTGGTCTATGTGGATGATGTGGACTAGGTGGACGATGTGGACTAGGTGGTATATGTGGTATATGTGGATGATGTGGTCTATGTGGATGATGTGGTCTATGTGGACGATGTGGACTAGGTGGACGATGTGGACTAGGTGGTATATGTTGACGATGTGGACTAGGTGGACAATGTGGACTAGGTGGTATATGTGGACGATGTGGACTAGGTGGACGATGTGGTCTATGTGGTCTATGTGGTCGATGTGGTCTATGTGGACGATGTGGTCGATGTAGTCTATGTGGTATATGTGGACGATGTGGTCTATGTGGATGATGTGGTCTATGTGGACGATGTGGACTAGGTGGACGATGTGGACTAGGTGGTATATGTTGACGATGTGGACTAGGTGGACAATGTGGACTAGGTGGTATATGTGGACGATGTGGACTAGGTGGACGATGTGGTCTATGTGGACGATGTGGTCTATGTGGACTAGGTGGTATATGTGGACGATGTGGTCTATGTGGACGATGTGGACAATGTGGACTAGGTGGTATATGTGGACTAGGTGGTATATGTGGACGATGTGGTCTATGTGGACGATGTGGACAATGTGGACTAGGTGGTATATGTGGACTAGGTAGTATATGTGGACGATGTGGACAATGTGGACTAGGTGGTATATGTGGACTAGGTGGTATATGTGGACTAGGTGGACGATGTGGACGATGTGGACTAGGTGGACGATGTGGTCTATGTGGATGATGTGGACTAGGTAGTATATGTGGACGATGTGGACAATGTGGACTAGGTGGTATATGTGGACTAGGTGGTATATGTGGACTAGGTGGACGATGTGGACGATGTGGTCTATGTGGACGATGTGGACTAGGTGGTATATGTTGACGATGTGGTCTATGTGGATGATGTGGACTAGGTGGTATATGTTGACGATGTGGTCTATTTGGACGATGTGGACTAGGTGGTATATGTTGACGATGTGGTCTATGTGGACGATGTGGACTAGGTGGTATATGTTGACGATGTGGTCTATGTGGACGATGTGGACTAGGTGGTCTATGTTGACGATGTGGTCTATGTGGACTATGTGGACTGGACTTTACGGCACAATGATGCTAATATTCTACATTCATATCGTATACTTTGAAAGGTACTCTGCTGGAAAACTGCAAAGTGGATTGGAAGTAAAAGGTACCGTGTGCCCTCCCCCCCCCCCCCCCCCCCCCCCACCCTCCCAGATGTGAGGAGGTGCGTTTAAAGATCTCAGGTGTTCTGGGAACGCCTCACGAGGATGTTGTCGGGGGAGAAGTGACACTTGATAAACTTTGTTTATTCTGCAGAGAAATGGATGAATGGAGTTCACACTGAAAACACAAAAACAGCCACTTGGGAAAATCATCTGCATCCTTCAAGTCGTCACAGGCGTTGCTCGTTTTCCTCGAGTCACAGCCGGCGTGACGGTAATCACGTAGAACTGTAGACGAGAGTTTAAGGGCAACGATACAATGTGGAAGACGTCAAACAGCCCTTTGCTGTTTCCATGGTAACGGATGCAAATGACAATAAAGAACTCCACAAATATGATATCTCTTCATGCACACCTGGCGTATCGGAGAAGCAGATACACAGAAATATATACGGCATACGTGGAATGGTGTGAAACGTCTAACGCAGAGATGGCGTTTCTAAATAGACTTCCTTTAAAAAAAATATATATATTTTTGGGGCCATTAATTTTGATGGTTCTGCCGTACATTGTGTGCGCGTAGATAAAAAGTCGTGCTTAACGTTGAGTGTTTCTGCTGCGTGGTGACATTTCACTTTATAATCAGAGTACACCGGCATCCCATTATAAATGATGTGTTAATGTGTAATGGGATGCCACCGGGCCCCCTTAACGTCTCGCCAACAAGCAGCTGGACAAACCAACTCTTCGGCATCCCGCACTATAATTGCATAACATGCCAATTCCCCCTTTGACATTATCCTAAAAAACATATTTGTGCATTAAATCTCTTCTAATGACATTCTTGAATACTTGCTCTGTGATTCATACACATAAACGGTATGGCTAAATGCTGCTGCTGAGCATCGTTACCCTCTCGGCGCGGGGCGAGGAGGTCCGACCCAGTTCTGCAGCCGAGATCAAACGGATTGCATTGAAGTCTACGGACGGAGGGGGGGGGAATTATTTCAAGAGGCGGGCGAGATTAAAAATAGAAAAGAAAAAGAAAGAGAGACGTGAAAGACTTGACTCGTGTGCACTAAGCAGCGCTGAGTTTTCAGCCAGCTTTGTGGGTCCAATGGCCTTTTTTATACCTCGTTGTAATCTCCAGTCCAGAGATGTGAGGATCATCTGAGCTTCTGCACGTCGGCCTGCTGGAGGATTTACAGCCAGTGGCAGATACACAGGAAGTGTCTTCTGGGAACCGCCCACCACTCTTTGTAACCCCCTAATCCTTTTTTTTTTATCTCCGGGGGGAAAACTCTTTTACAAACTGAATCCAGCTCAAGGGATCTCGAACAAACAGACAGTTATGAATGCATTAATATTGATTGAATGAGCACCAATGAGAGAAGAGTCACCCAGAGACTGAATATTGGGCTTTATGACTCTCTCGTGAGGTCTCTTGGTGACCTGAAGTCGCTCACTTCCCACACAGACCATCGGCACCAGGGAAATAAATACTTTTACCAAATGTAAAAGAAAATGATGAAAGAAACTGAGCCGTGTTTACCTGTGATGTAAAGCTGGAGAGGCGTTGAGAAGAGTGTATTGTGACATTCCTTTGATCTTCGATACTCCTGTCCTTTTCATTGTGTTGTTCATACAATTGTATCCGAGCGCACGCACACACGCACACACACACACACGCACACACACACACACACACACACACACACGGCTGCCAAATATCATGAGGCCCATTATAAAAAGGAGTTTTCACTGCACGGGTTTTGTTGTGGAACAGGAAGTAGATAAATACTTTGCCAGTGTGTGTTTGTGTGTGTGTGTTTTTACACAGACACACAAACGCACACACACATTCTAACACACATTCTAACACACATTCTAACACACGTTCTACGCGCTTGTCAAAACTTCGGAAGCTTTTTCAACTTTTTCTTGGCAGAAATGCATGAAAAAATGAAAATAAAAGCGTGACTTATCACATATAACATGGTCTCGGAAATAACCGTCTTCAATGTGTGAGTTTATTATTAAAGTTTAAAAAATATATACAGTATATATATATGATTTTGATTTTGAGGTGGAGAAGGAGGAGCTGGAGGTGGAGGTGGAGAAGAAGGAGGTGGAGAAGGAGGTGGAGGTGGAGAAGGAGGAGGTGGTGGTGGTGGAGAAGACGGAGGTGGTGGTGGTGGAGAAGGTGGTGGAGGTGGAGGTGGAGGAGGAGGTGGAGAAGGAGAAGGTGGTGGTGGAGAAGGAGGTGGTGGTGCTGGAGGAGGTGGACAAGGAGGTGGTGGAGGAGGTGGTGGAGGTGGAGAAGGAGGTGGTGGAGGTGGTAGAGAAGGAGGTGGTGGTGCTGGACAAGGAGGTGGAGGTGGTGGTGGAGGAGGTGGTGGAGGTGGAGAAGGAGGTGGAGAAGGAGGTGGAGAAGGAGGTAGAGGAGGTGGAGAAGGAGGTGGTGGTGGAGGTGCTGCTGCTGCTGCTGCTGCATGAGGACGTTCCCTCCCAGAGAGCAGGTGGGCCTGGAGGACGCTAACGAAGTCTCCAACCGGGCAAACAGCGTTCATCATGATGCCCCCGCTGGCAGGCTGATGGAGCACTGGGACAATATTTGGAAAGGGCTTATGTGTGTGTGTGTGTGTGTGTGTGTGTGTGTGTGTGTGTGTGTGTGTGTGTGTGTGTGTGTGTGTGTGTGTGTGTGTGTGTGTGTGTGTGTGTGTGTGTGTGTGTGTGTGTGTGTGTGTGTGTGTGTGTGTGTGTGTGTGTGTGTGTGTGTGTGCTTGTGTGTGTGTGCGCATGTTTTTCAAAGGGCTGCTTTTTTTCCCGGAGAGCTGCTGTATGTGTTGATGGGATCTTTGTCGCTGTTCAGTCGATGGCTAATGCTCTGTTGTACACACACACACACACACACACTGCTGTACTGGGCTTAGTGGTAGAGCGGGGTCGTCAATCAGAGGATCGGCCGTTTACCTTTCTAGTTCGTAGCTCCTGAAAACGACTCTTATTTAAAAAGGGTTGTTCTTCCGTCTCGTTGTTGTTCTTCCGTCTCGTTGTTGTTCTTCCGTCTCGTTCTTCTTCCATCACATTGTTGTTCTTCCATCTAGTTGTTGTTCTTCCGTCTCGTTGTTCTTCCATCACATTGTTGTTCTTCCATCTAGTTGTTGTTCTTCCGTCTCGTTGTTCTTCCATCACATTGTTGTTCTTCCATCTAGTTGTTGTTCTTCCGTCTCGTTGTTCTTCCATCACATTGTTGTTCTTCCATCTAGTTGTTGTTCTTCCGTCTCGTTGTTCTTCCATCACATTGTTGTTCTTCCATCTCGTTGTTGTTCTTCCGTCTGGTTGTTCTTCCGTCTCGTTGTTGTTCTTCCATCACGTTGTTCTTCCGTCACGTTGTTCTTCCGTCACGTTGTTCTTCCGTCTCGTTGTTCTTCCGTCACGTTGTTCTTCCGTCTCGTTGTTCTTCCGTCTCGTTGTTCTTCCGTCTCGTTGTTCTTCCGTCACGTTGTTCTTCCGTCTCGTTGTTCTTCCGTCTCGTTGTTCTTCCGTCTCGTTGTTCTTCCGTCTCGTTGTTCTTCCGTCTCGTTGTTCTTCCGTCTCGTTGTTCTTCCGTTTCGTTGTTCTTCCGTCTCGTTGTTCTTCCGTCTCGTTGTTCTTCCGTCTCGTTGTTCTTCCGTCTCGTTGTTCTTCCGTCACGTTGTTCTTCCGTCTCGTTGTTCTTCCGTCTCGTTGTTCTTCCGTCTCGTTGTTCTTCCGTCTCGTTGTTCTTCCGTTTCGTTGTTCTTCCGTCTCGTTGTTCTTCCGTCTCGTTGTTCTTCCGTTTCGTTGTTCTTCCGTCTCGTTGTTCTTCCGTCTCGTTGTTCTTCCATCACATTGTTGTTCTTCCATCTCGTTGTTGTTCTTCCGTCTCGTTGTTGTTCCGTCTCGTTGTTGTTCCGTCTCATTGTTCTTCCGTCTCGTTGTTCTTCCGTCTCGTTGTTGTTCCGTCTCGTTGTTCTTCCGTCTCGTTGTTCTTCCCTCACGTTGTTCTTCCGTCTCGTTGTTGTTCCGTCTCGTTGTTCTTCCGTCTCGTTGTTCTTCCCTCGCGTTGTTCTTCCGTCTCGTTGTTCTTCCGTCACGTTGTTCTTCCGTCTCGTTGTTGTTCCGTCTCGTTGTTGTTCCGTCTCGTTGTTGTTCCGTCTCGTTGTTGTTCCGTCTCGTTGTTCTTCCGTCTCGTTGTTGTTCCGTCTCGTTGTTGTTCCGTCTCGTTGTTCTTCCGTCTCGTTGTTCTTCCGTTTCGTTGTTCTTCCGTCACGTTGTTCTTCCGTCACGTTGTTCTTCCGTCACGTTGTTCTTCCGTCTCGTTGTTCTTCCGTCACGTTGTTCTTCCGTCTCGTTGTTCTTCCGTCTCGTTGTTCTTCCGTCTCGTTGTTCTTCCGTCTCGTTGTTCTTCCGTCTCGTTGTTCTTCCGTCTCGTTGTTCTTCCGTCTCGTTGTTCTTCCGTTTCGTTGTTCTTCCGTCATGTTGTTCTTCCGTCTCGTTGTTCTTCCGTTTCGTTGTTCTTCCGTCACGTTGTTCTTCCGTCTCGTTGTTCTTCCGTCGCGTTGTTCTTCCGTCACGTTGTTCTTCCGTCTCGTTGTTCTTCCGTCACGTTGTTCTTCCGTCTCGTTGTTCTTCCGTTTTGTTGTTCTTCCGTCACGTTGTTCTTCCGTCTCGTTGTTCTTCCGTCTCGTTGTTCTTCCGTCACGTTGTTCTTCCGTCTCGTTGTTCTTCCGTTTTGTTGTTCTTCCGTCACGTTGTTCTTCCGTCTCGTTGTTCTTCCGTCTCGTTGTTCTTCCGTCTCGTTGTTCTTCCGTCTCGTTGTCCACACTTAAACCAACACGGTCATTTAGTGTCTCTGGAGTTCAACCGGCGTCACTTTCATCGACTTAAATCAAGGTTCCGTTCTGAAGGTTCTGTCGGCCCCCACCAGGAGCTCTTCAGGGCTCTAAAGGTAAATAGCCTCGTTTTGGGCTCAGTCCCACACGAAGAAGGCCTGTTGTCACGGCACCCGGTCCCCCGATGAGGAACCGACCTTCAAGCTCCATTAAAGCTGCGATCACACCCCCATCGTCCTAAAAGCAGCTCATATCACCAACCACCACATCTCCTTTCCCCTTCAAATTATAATGGCTCCTAATAAATCTGTTTCCTTCCTCTGCACTTATTATTTCTGTTTCCTCTTCATGAGTTCATTATTCTCTCGTCAGAGTTAAAAGGTAAAGGTTCAGAAAAATACGATTGCTTATAATTTGGTAAACTAGTCTCAGATATTCTTCTATGTTGATATAAATATAGGTAACGTGGAACACTGCAAAATAAAAACACGACATGAAACATTCGACGAGTTATTAAATAATAACAAAGCAGTATTTTAAATGTTCCCTCATAGCAGCCCTAATTGATCATTTCTTAGTTTCTTTAAATTACCCCCCTCCCCCCAGAATCAATTATGACTGCGACCATGGAACAAGCTTTCACTCGTCAAAGAAATTATTCATAAATATTTCAGGTGGACGTCTCTCATTATCGCTGCCACCTCCTCCAGGGCTAAAGGACCTCCACCCCCCCCCCCCCTTTTCCTTTAATAGCCCACAATTGAGCCTAAATCGTGCATGGAAAACGAGCTCCGAGCACCGGTCCGATGACATTATTGTATTAATGTTTCCTGGGAAGATGTCGGCTCTGGGATTCGTTCCGACTGACCAATCAGCATATATTCATGAGGGTCGCATGGTAATCTGAGAGGGAGGCCTCGCCTCCATGATGCTGCTCATCAATCACCAGAACATGTGATCCGGATGGCCGGCGTCGCCGAGCGGCTGCCAACAGGTGCGTGGACTCCACCGGCGGAGCCGCGAGGGACTCAAACCACGACAGGTTTACTCTTTCGGGACTGGAACTTCCATCTCTTCTTTTTCACGACTCGGAATTCAACGTTGGGAACGAGTTTGATCTCATTTCAGAAGACTTTGGTAATGGACGGCCGTCCAATCGGAGACGATGTACAAAATTGCTTTCATGCTTTTTTCTTCTTCTTTTTTCTTTCCACCTCTCAGAAGGGAACTGAGAGATGAAAAAAGCAATAAAATAGGTGTCGACAAATAAAAGAAAGCGGCGCTTTAATTGAAGAAAGTTTGTCAACGACGACGCAGACGGGCATGAAACGTGACGCTGGACTCCCTCGAGGAAAGAGCAAGTAATTAACCCGAGATTGATGCCACAGTGTGTGTGTGGGGGGGGGGGGGGGTGGGACCAGATCTTTGGCATCACAACTGGCAACACACCCAGAACGGATCACCAGGTGCCCGGACATCTGTGTGCTTCCTTCCCTTAAGGGCGAGAGCGGTGCGGCGCTCGTGCACGGGAAGGAGTGATTCATGTGAGCGGTGTTTACAAGGAGGGGGGGGGGGGAGTGAGGGAGTGAGGGAGTGAGGGAGGTGGGGGGAGACAAAGTGTGTCTCAGCCTGGTTTAATCATAGAGTGGCACCATATGCCGAGTCATGGACGAGTACTGCAGCACGCCGAGGAGGAAGGAAGCTCGCCACGTGCATGAGGGGAAGGAGTGAGGCGTGTGTGAGGGGAAAGAGTGAGGTGTGTGTGTGAGGGGAAAGAGTGAGGCGTGTGTGAGGGGAAAGAGTGAGGTGTGTGTGTGAGGGGAAAGAGTGAGGCGTGTGTGAGGGGAAAGAGTGAGGTGTGTGTGAGGGGAAGGAGTGAGGTGTGTGTGTGAGGGGAAAGAGTGAGGCGTGTGTGAGGGGAAAGAGTGAGGTGTGTGTGAGGGGAAGGAGTGAGGCGTGTGTGAGGGGAAGGAGTGAGGCGTGTGTGAGGGGAAGGAGTGAGGCGTGTGTGAGGGGAAGGAGTGAGGTGTGTGTGTGAGGGGAAAGAGTGAGGCGTGTGTGAGGGGAAAGAGTGAGGTGTGTGTGAGGGGAAGGAGTGAGGTGTGTGTGAGGGGAAGGAGTGAGGCGTGCATGAGGGGAAGGAGTGAGGCGTGTGTGAGGGGAAGGAGTGAGGCGTGCATGAGGGGAAGGAGTGAGGCGTGTGTGAGGGGAAGGAGTGAGGCGTGCATGAGGGGAAGGAGTGAGGCGTGTGTGAGGGGAAGGAGTGAGGCGTGCATGAGGGGAAGGAGTGAGGCGTGCATGAGGGGAAGGAGTGAGGCGTGTGTGAGGGGAAGGAGTGAGGCGTGCATGAGGGGAAGGAGTGAGGCGTGCATGAGGGGAAGGAGTGAGGCGTGCATGAGGGGAAGGAGTGAGGCGTGTGTGAGGGGAAGGAGTGAGGCGTGCATGAGGGGAAGGAGTGAGGCGTGCATGAGGGGAAGGAGTGAGGCGTGTGTGAGGGGAAGGAGTGAGGCGTGTGTGAGGGGAAGCTGATTTATTTTCCGCGTCACAAAAATAAAAACAACCTGCTGCGCGTTCTGAGGACATAATGAGGCAGTTTGATTTCATTTGAGTCCATTTTATTTCATTTAATTTTATTTAATTTTATTTTATTTCATTTAATTTAATTTTATTTTATTTTATTTTATTTCATTTTATTTTATTTTATTTCATTTAATTTTATTTAATTTAATTTAATTTCATTTAATTTTATTTTATTTTATTCCCCCTTTCAGTGTCACAATATCAAACGGGGACTTTCGTGTTGGTAATTGAATCTGTAGAGTTTACATATTCCGGGGTGAATATGAGTTTTTATGTTCAAACATTCAATAAATACATTCTTATGGCAGAAGGATGCAAAGTTGATGTCTGATCGTTTCCACAATGTAAAAATATGTTTAGACTTTCAGGGTTTTTCTAATTCACCCGTTAACTTTTTCACATTTGCATTTGTTATCTTTTATTATTTATTTATTATTAGCATCACGTCTTTGGAGCATTTCGTTCTTTTTGACCTTTATTTATCGGTGACCTTCCCCCCCCCCCCCCCTGTCAGTGAAACCCACTAAGCGCTGCAGTAGAACAGGTGTGTGGTTAAGCGCCTGCACAAGGACACCTTGACAGCACTGCTTAAAGGAAAGGGGTGTATGTGTGTGTGTGTGTGTCTGTGTGAGTGAGTGTGTGTGAGTGTGTGAGTGAGTGTGTGTGTGTGTGTGTGTGTGTGTGTGTGTGTTGGGTTTTTTCGTCCTCAAACCAACCAATTTTCCTCTCGTCTCTCCAGGGTACATAACCTGAAGAACCTTCTCATCACAATCTTGTGTCTCATTTGCTCTCCTGTTCACAATTCCCCAGTCAGGTTGCACCAGTACCCTTGTTCCCAGTACCCTTGTTCCCAGTACCCTAGTTCCCAGTACCCATGTTACGAGTACCCTTGTTCCCAGTACCCTTGTTCCCCGTACCCTTGTTCCCAGTACCGTTGTTCCCAGTACCCTTGTTACGAGTACCCTTGTTCCCCGTACCCTTGTTACCAGTACCCGTGTTCCCAGTACCCTTGTTCCCAGTACCCTTGTTACCAGTACCCTTGTTCCCAGTACCCGTGTTCCCAGTACCCGTGTTACCAGTACCCTTGTTCCCAGTACCCGTGTTCCCAGTACCCGTGTTACCAGTACCCTTGTTCCCAGTACCCGTGTTCCCAGTACCCTTGTTCCCAGTACCCGTGTTACCAGTACCCTTGTTACCAGTACCCTTGTTCCCAGTACCCGTGTTACCAGTACCCTTGTTCCCAGTACCCGTGTTCCCAGTACCCTTGTTACCAGTACCCTTGTTCCCAGTACCCGTGTTCCCAGTACCCTAGTTACCAGTACCCGTGTTCCCAGTACCCTAGTTACCAGTACCCGTGTTCCCAGTACCCTTGTTCCCAGTACCCTTGTTACCAGTACCCTTGTTCCCAGTACCCGTGTTCCCAGTACCCGTGTTACCAGTACCCTTGTTCCCAGTACCCGTGTTCCCAGTACCCGTGTTACCAGTACCCTTGTTCCCAGTACCCGTGTTCCCAGTACCCTTGTTCCCAGTACCCGTGTTACCAGTACCCTTGTTACCAGTACCCTTGTTCCCCGTACCCTTGTTCCCAGTACCGTTGTTCCCAGTACCCTTGTTACGAGTACCCTTGTTCCCCGTACCCTTGTTACCAGTACCCGTGTTCCCAGTACCCTTGTTCCCAGTACCCTTGTTACCAGTACCCTTGTTCCCAGTACCCGTGTTACCAGTACCCTTGTTCCCAGTACCCGTGTTCCCAGTACCCTTGTTACCAGTACCCTAGTTCCCAGTACCCTAGTTACCAGTACCCGTGTTCCCAGTACCCTAGTTCCCAGTACCCTAGTTCCCAGTACCCTTGTTACCAGTACCCGTGTTACCAGTACCCTTGTTCCCAGTACCCGTGTTCCCAGTACCCTTGTTCCCAGTACCCGTGTTACCAGTACCCTTGTTCCCAGTACCCGTGTTCCCAGTACCCTTGTTACCAGTACCCTTGTTCCCAGTACCCGTGTTCCCAGTACCCTAGTTCCCAGTACTCCCAGGAGACGAACCGGAGTGACAACAGCTTTATTAAATATAACGGCAGCTTTGATGTGACAGAAGTCGATAGAAACAAAGATGATTCCTCTATATTTTTCCTTTTTTTGGGGGTGTGATGTCATCAAACTGCTCATCAACTGTAATCAGATTGCCGAGGTGGCCCACAGCAGTGTGCAGGTCTTACTGTAACCGTGGTGATCATAACCCCTCGCTTCTGGAAATATAAATGAGTCCTGGAGCTTTGCTCTCCACGCTGTTCAACAGCAGGGAAACGTATGATTATTGATATTAAACGTTGACTTCAAGAGGTGGTCTACCTCGGGCACAGGTCTCATGCGGTCTCCGGACCCAGTGGGACCTGTTCTGGACCTGTTTCCTGTCCCCGTCCTCCAATGAGAGTTTAGATTGATATGCAACTAAATTACACATTTGACTTAGAATATGTTTCGTACTGTCAATTATAATTTTTTTTTAACGGGTGTCAGCTTTTTAGTGTTTTAATTAAATACAATTTTCTCACTTTCTTGAACTCAACTTCCTCGTCAGCGTTTTTTTCTTTCTTTCTAATCTTTAAATATTTAAGCATGTCCAACTGTGAACTTCATATCTTTTGATGGTGAAAAAGGAAAATGACGAGTGGGAGCAACGCGTTGCCGAGTTAATCACTTCACTCAACTATGAAAAGAGTTTCTTTTGGAGAGAGAATATAATAAATTCTAAGCCGAGATGAGTAGACTTTTAATTTTAATTGACGCGTCTCATTAAGAATCCTAATGTGATGAGTGGATTAACATAATCTACGTCTGTGTCGGATTCACTGGGAATCAGATCACTTCTTTTATTTTTGGGGTGTGCTTGATTAAAGCGATATCGAGATGGATGCTGCTGGGAAAAGACCTGGAATATGTATCCATATAAAGTGATGGAAAGTCCCATCTTTCCATGTGACCGTGAAGGTTGCACGACTAACATAATGAACTTGAGGTTTCCAGACGTTCCTTTTCTAATAGAAGCCGGATAGCATCCTATTGGTGGTGGTGGGGGGGGGGGGTTAATACTCATGTTTGGGGGAGTAATTGCTCAGATTTTCCTCCTTCATTATTCATTAATTGCTCCCCATTGATTAATTATTCCAGACGATGAATGAGCTCCGGAGAGTTTGCGGTAAACGCGGCTCGAGCCTCCGACCGAAGCAGCTCCCAGTCCGCCTTACTGGGAGTGCTGGGCTGCCACGACCCATTTTTAATGAGACCTTCTTCTCGTGGTTTCTCTCTGCCTGGAGTCGTGCTGCAGGTTCAGAGAGAGTTGAATTCCTGCTATAAATATATATATTTATATTTATATATATATATATATATATAATAACTGTATCTCTGAATTACTGCACGCGGTGGGAGGGGGAGCGCTCCCATTGAAGTGACTGGTTATGAAATAGTCTCTTTTAGTATTGATTCCTCGACCAGGTCCAGGCCGTGTTGCACTGGGGGGATGGGGGGTACGGGAGAACCAGAACCAGGACTGAAGGGGTGTCAGACCCCCGGAGCGGTAACATCATAGGTTTTATGAACACTCACAAACTTATAACTCTCATAACTTTCGTCCACGGGGAGTAACTTCAGTCAAATGTACTCATCGTGGAGAAGCGCGTCGTCGTGGTAACGCGTTCAGATCGTTTGCAAAAGGAGAGAGAGGAAGGGAAACGGGGAAGGACATAGGAAGGGAGGGAAGGACAGAAGGAGACACAATGGAGGAAGAATGAAACATTATTTTGACTGTAAATTATTATTATTATTGTTGGATGCCAGAGAATCGACTTTCAATGTAAAATGAATTGTGTCTCATTAACGTTCTGGAGAAACCTTCCTCCTCTTTCCTCCCTCCTTCCTCCTCTTTCCTTCCTCCTTCCTCCTCTTTCCTCCCTCCTTCCTTTCCTTCCTCCTTCCTCCTCTTTCCTCCCTCCTCCCTCCTCTTTCCTTCCTCCTTCCTCCTCTTTCCTCCCTCCTCCCTCCTCTTTCCTTCCTCCTTCCTCCTCTTTCCTCCCTCCTCCCTCCTCTTTCCTTCCTCCTTCCTCCTCTTTCCTTCCTCCTTCCTCCTCTTTCCTCCTTCCTACTCTTTCCTCCCTCCTCCCTCCTCTTTCCTTCCTCCTTCCTCCTCTTTCCTCCCTCCTTCCTCCTCTTTCCTCCCTCCTTCCTCCTCTTTCCTTCCTCCTTCCTCCGCTTTCCTCCCTCCTTCCTCCTCTTTCCTTCCTCTTTCCTCCCTCCTCTTTCCTTCCTCCTCCCTCCTCCCTCCTCTTTCCTTCCTCCTTCCTCCTCTTTCCTCCCTCCTTCCTTTCCTTCCTCCTTCCTACTCTTTCCTCCCTCCTCCCTCCTCTTTCCTTCCTCCTTCCTCCTCTTTCCTCTCTCCTTCCTCCTCTTTCCTCCCTCCTTCCTCCTCTTTCCTTCCTCCTTCCTCCTCTTTCCTCCCTCTTTCCTTCCTCTTTCCTTCCTCTTTCCTTCCTCCTTCCTCCTCTTTCCTTCCTCCTTCCTACTCTTTCCTCCCTCCTCCCTCCTCTTTCCTTCCTACTCTTTCCTCCCTCCTTCCTCCTCTTTCCTTCCTACTTCCTCCTCTTTCCTCCCTCCTTCCTCCTCTTTCCTTCCTCCTTCCTCCTCTTTCCTCCCTCCTTCCTCCCTCATTCCTCCTCTTTCCTTCCTCCTTCCTACTCTTTCCTCCCTCCTCCCTCCTCTTTCCTTCCTCCTTCCTTCTCTTTCCTCCCTCCTTCCTCCTCTTTCCTTCCTCCTCCCTCCTCCCTCCTCTTTCCTTCCTCCTTCCTCCTCTTTCCTCCCTCCTTCCTCCTCCCTCCTCCCTCCTCTTTCCTTCCTCCTTCCTCCACTTTCCTCCCTCCTTCCTCCTCCCTCCTCTTTCCTCCCTCATCCTCCTCCCTCCTTCCTCCTTCCTCCTATTTCCTCCCTCCTTCCTCCCTCCTTCCTCCTTCCTCTTTCCTCCCCCCTTCCTCCTCCCTCCTCCTCCCTCCATATCCCTCCTTCTCCCTCCTTCCCTCCTCCCTCATCCCTCCTTCCTCCTCCCTCCTCTTTCCTCCCTCCTTCCTCCTATTTCCTCCCTCCTTCCTCCCTCCTTTTTCCTCCCTCCTTCCTCCTTTTTCCTCCCTCCTTCCTCCTCTTTCCTCCCTCCTTCTCCCTCCTTCCCTCCTCCCTCCTCCCTCCTCCCTCCCTCCTTCCTCCTCCCTCCTCTTTCCTCCCTCCTTCTTCCTCCTTCCCTCCTCCCTCCTGCCCTCCTCCCTCCTCCCTCCTCTTTCCTCCCTCCTCCCTCCTTCCTCCTATTTCCTCCCTCCTTCCTCCCTCCTTTTTCCTCCCTCCTTCCTCCTTTTTCCTCCCTCCTTCCTCCTCTTTCCTCCCTCCTTCTCCCTCCTTCCTCCCTCCTTCTCCCTCCTTCCCTCCTCCCTCCTCCCTCCTCCCTCCCTCCTTCCTCCTCCCTCCTCTTTCCTCCCTCCTTCTTCCTCCTTCCCTCCTCCCTCCTGCCCTCCTCCCTCCTCCCTCCTCTTTCCTCCCTCCTCCCTCATCCTCCTCCCTCCTTCCTCCTATTTCCTCCCTCCTTCCTCCTCTTTCCTCCCTCCTTCTCCCTCCTTCCTCCCTCCTTCTCCCTCCTTCCCTCCTCCCTCCTCCCTCCTCCCTCCCTCCTTCCTCCTCCCTCCTCTTTCCTCCCTCCTTCTTCCTCCTTCCCTCCTCCCTCCTGCCCTCCTCCCTCCTCCCTCCTCTTTCCTCCCTCCTCCCTCATCCTCCTCCCTCCTTCCTCCTATTTCCTCCCTCCTTCCTCCCTCCTTTTTCCTCCCTCCTTCCTCCTCTTTCCTCCCTCCTTCTCCCTCCTTCCCTCCTCCCTCCTCCCTCCTCCCTCCCTCCTTCCTCCTCCCTCCTCTTTCCTCCCTCCTTCTTCCTCCTTCCCTCCTCCCTCCTGCCCTCCTCCCTCCTCCCTCCTCCCTCCTTCCTTCCTCCTCCCTCGGGAAGTACAGCGCTGATCTGTGTTTCCATAACGACTCACATTAGTCACGGTGACTAGCAGGAGTCCTCCAGGGTGCCCCGTGTGGCACCGCGTGGCACCTACGGGTGACCGACTGGCCTCAATCTGCTCCACTGCTTCCCCATATTGTAATACACCCTACTAGTTAATCCCCCCCAACACACAATTAATTGATATAATGTGTAAATATATATATATATATATATATATATATATATATATATATATATATATATATATATATATATATGTAATGAAGGTTGATTTGTCTGTTGTATAGTAGCCATTAATTCTTTATTCCCCAGCCGTGTTTTCTCACATATTGCGACTGGTTTTTTTATACCCATAATAAAACCAGTTAATTTCAATGGTATAATATACAGAACACACTTGTGATATTAGTCAAGATGTGTATATAGCTGTATAATTGTTACTGATTTATTGGCTGGTGATAGAAGACGGACAAAAAAGAAGAAATAAAAAATGTAATATTAAGAAAAATGAAACTTCCTGGATGAATATCCTTTTTAAATTAAGCATTTGAAAGCTTTATTCTCCCATATCATAGCACAATATGTAATATGTCTCTGTTTGACTTTGATTATCTTATTTGTTTAGTTCAAAAGTTTAGGAACATCTCCAAATGGAGCATCTATGATTTTTGGGTGATATTGCCATTTCCTCATGTAACACTAATTGTGTTCAATACATCCACACACAGCACTAACATACAGTAAATAAACCAAAATATTGCTCTGTGCCTTTAAATCATCCTAAAATATGGGCAGATGAATATATTCGTTGTCCTTTGTGGTAGATTCTCATCTAAGCCCCTCCCTTTAATCGTACGAGCCAATGGGAGCCGACTAAGCCATCCAAGTGAGAACTTGAAACGCTCCCGGGAGAGGTCACGGGTCCGGAAGCAGCCGGTCATATTGAGTCATATTTCAGTGGTTGGTATTTTGTTGATGGCTTTGTCTGAAAATATCTTTGATGGTTGCATTTGAATCTGTAAGCTTTGCAAAGTGGTGCGCTAACCGCGCGTAGCATCATGCTACCGGGATGGAAATGAAGTCCCTTTGAGTCATCATGAGTCATTCTTGTGGTTATGTTTATGGAGTTTGAAGCATGTCTCATCGGTGTGTCTGCTCTTGTAGTCCAGGCGTTGGCTTAGGGTTCGGGGTTAAGAGCTTAGACCTCTCTCTTTCCGTCGCTGGACGGCGAGAGCAATTTACGTGAAGTGAATCAACACATTGCAGCTCAAAGCTCATGCTGTCACTCATCCTGTGTGCTGAGTGACAGTCTCTGGCACGAGGGGGCGGATGTGGAGGCTTGGCCCGGGATCCTGAGGGGCAGAGGGCCAACGGGTATTTAAATAGCTCAGGAGCCGAGGCTTCGAGACCTGTCCTCCTCGTTGACAAGCTGCCGACTGGAGGACCGGCTCCCACGGTTATTGTTATGTCGGAGAGCCTTTCATCCTCGATGGGGATCCGGTATGAATTCATGAAGAATACATTTAGGAACGGGTTGAAGGAAATATCAGACTAAAAGTGAGCAATTCTCTAAAGGGACACAACATTGAAATGTGGTACATGTTTTTATATATATATATATATATATATATATATATATATATATATATATATATATATATATATTCTGGAGGCTTAAAGGTCAGAACTGCTCATCGTCCTTTCGGGTCACTTTCATTATTAATGATAACTTTGACAAAACACGTTTCTTGTATTTCTTTTTCCGTTTGGTTTGACGACTTTCCCCCATGGTAGTGTGTGTGTGTGTGTGTGTGTGTGTGTGTGTGTGTGTGTGTGTGTGTGTGTGTGTGTGTGTGTGTGTGTGTGTGTGTGTGTGTGTGACCCAGATAGCTTTCCCAAAATGAGCTTGCAGGAAACATTGAAGCCGATATGAACAGAGGCAAAAGAATTCAGAAATGCAGACGTTATTTGCCTGCGTGGGTTAATTTGCCCCTCCATTAGTTCTGTCAGGCTCTGCTGCCGTTCCTACCTGCCGGCAGAGAGGAGGACTCCACTTGTAAACCTCTAATGAGAGCATGTCGGTCCACTGCTGCCGACGCACCTCGGGGCAAACCATTTGAATTATTGTTCCGTTTGATTCATCCATTTGACTTTTCCCTAAAAAAAATATTACAATATGACATGAAAACACAATGCGGTCGATATGGCGACTCATTAAGCAGAAAGGAATTAGATTTGTAATTTAAAAATATAGCAATTTCACTGTTTTACAATACAGAATATATGTATAGAAAATTCAGCATCGTCTCCATTAGTTTACTATTGTTTCCAATAAGTTTTACAATTATATCGCGAGTGAAGTTTTAAAAGTTGCGACATTTTACATCGCAGTATTAAAATATGTTTAGCTTTTCATAAAATATGCCTAATTAACTTAATCGAACACAGAATGTAACCCCCCCCCCCCCACCCCCCCCCCCCCCCGGAATAGACAACAGTAATGAATTTAAAGAAGGAAAAGAGGAACGAAATATCTTCATGTACCAAACAAGTAAATGACTGTACTGTAATTATTGGGAAGGGAAATAAATGACCACATTATCACCTGATGGTCTCTCATTAGCTCGGAGACACACACACACACTCACACACTCACACACACGCACTCACACAGACACACACACACACACTCACACACACACTCACACACACACACACACACACACGCGCGGTCATCAAAGTGTGAATTAGCTCGCTGTGTTTGCTTCCTCTAATGAACAAACGACCAATTCATTCATCTCGGGGAAAACATCAGAGACTAAATTAATTTCATTTTCATGCGTTGGCACAATGGAATTAGGTTAATTTTAGAGATGAATCACACACTTCCTGTATGCAGCCTTTGCTCTGCTACGTGCGATAGCATTATGCTATGTGTGACAGCATTATGCAATGTGCGATAGCATTACGCTATGTACGATAGCTTTACACAATGTGTGATAGCTTTACGCAATGTGTGATAGCTTTACACAATGTGTGATAGCTTTATGCAATGTGTGATAGCTTTACGCAATGTGTGATAGCTTTACGCAATGTGTGATAGCTTTACACAATGTGTGATAGCATTACGCTACGTGCGATAGCTTTACGCAATGTGTGATAGCTTTACACAATGTGTGATAGCATTACGCTATGTGCGATAGCTTTATGCAATGTGTGATAGCTTTACGCAATGTGTGATAGCTTTACACAATGTGTGATAGCTTTACACAATGTGTGATAGCTTTACGCAATGTGTGATAGCTTTATGCAATGTGTGATAGCTTTACGCAATGTGTGATAGCTTTACGCAATGTGCGATAGCTTTACGCAATGTGCGATAGCTTTACGCAATTTGTGATAGCTTTACGCAATGTGTGATAGCTTTACGCAATGTGTGATAGCTTTACGCAATGTGTGATAGCTTTACACAATGTGTGATAGCTTTACGCAATGTGTGATAGCTTTACACAATGTGTGATAGCATTACACAATGTGCGATAGCTTTATGCAATTTGTGATAGCTTTACGCAATGTGTGATAGCATTACACAATGTGTGATAGCTTTATGCAATGTGTGATAGCTTTACACAATGTGTGATAGCTTTACACAATGTGTGATAGCTTTACGCAATGTGTGATAGCTTTATGCAATGTGTGATAGCTTTACGCAATGTGTGATAGCTTTACGCAATGTGCGATAGCTTTACGCAATGTGCGATAGCTTTACGCAATTTGTGATAGCTTTACGCAATGTGTGATAGCTTTACGCAATGTGTGATAGCTTTACGCAATGTGTGATAGCTTTACACAATGTGCGATAGCTTTACGCAATGTGCGATAGCTTTACGCAATGTGCGATAGCTTTACGCAATTTGTGATAGCTTTACGCAATGTGTGATAGCTTTACACAATGTGTGATAGCATTACACAATGTGCGATAGCTTTATGCAATTTGTGATAGCTTTACGCAATGTGTGATAGCATTACACAATGTGCGATAGCTTTATGCAATGTGCGATAGTATTACACTATGTGTGCCAGCCTCCAGCCAGAACATATACCCCCCCCCCCCCCCCCCCCCCCCCCCGACCCCCCCGAACCCCCCAAAGCGTTCCACTCTTTGACCGCGACAGTACAAACCGGTCAACGAGTAGTATGAATGACATCACACGTCAGCGTCGCAGTGTTCAGTTTTTTTTTTTTTTTCTCAGCAACTTGATGTGGAAGCTGCAAAATTCAGGGGAAAAAGATAAATAAAAAGTTTCCTGTCAGACATGAATTACTTCATTCTTTGCCACTGAAGCAAAGTTGTGAAGAGGAAGACAAGAGGAAGACGAAGAGTCTTCTTAAGGCAGACGCTCATACACAGAATTCAGATGAAAGATGAAAACTGACGGAGAAGACAGAATGACGCGTTCTCGGCGTACGTCGGCGTCTTCCTCTTGTTCTTCCTTTCTTTCTTTTTGTTTTCCAAGTGTCAGAACTCTGAGCCGCTGCTCAGCTCGCACACCTGCCAACGAGTCGGTCGCTTTAGGGTCCTCCGTCATCCTCGGGTTGCTATGGAAACGCACTTCCGAAGAGGGATGAATTATGTGTTGAATGTTTTTGAGATCTTGACGAAGGGCTAGTGAGGAAGACGAAGAGCAAGCCCGAGCAGGAGTGAAGCCACCAAGCTGCCCCCAAGAGTTCACTCCATGTTAATTGGTTTTGGTGATTTGATTAATTAATTTGTATTTATATATTAATTATTGTTTATATATATTATTGTTTATATATATTATTGTTGTCGACGCTGAACAGAGTCTGTTATTATTTGCTTTATGGGTCCTCCGGGTCGTGATGTAGTTCATGACTCACTAGGGCCACTTGAGACTCCATTACGCAGAACTCCGGTTCTATTACTGTCAGAACCGCAGAACTCTGGTTCTATTACTGTCAGAACCACATGCCTCCGGTTCTATTGCTGCCAGAACCGCATGCCTCCGGTTCTATTGCTGTCAGAACCGCATGCCTCCGGTTCTATTACTGCCAGAACCGCAGAACTCTGGTTCTATTACTGCCAGAACTGCATAATTTTGGTTCTATTACTGCCAGAACCACAGAACTATGGTTCTATTACTGCCGGAACCGCATGCCTCTGGTTCTATTACTGCCAGAACCGCATGCCTCCGGTTCTATTGCTGTCAGAACCGCATGCCTCCGGTTCTATTGCTGTCAGAACCGCATGCCTCCGGTTCTATTACTGCCAGAACCGCATAACTCTGGTTCTATTACTGCCAGAACTGCATAATTTTGGTTCTATTACTGCCAGAACCACAGAACTATGGTTCTATTACTGCCGGAACCGCATGCCTCTGGTTCTATTACTGCCAGAACCGCATGCCTCCGGTTCTATTGCTGTCAGAACCGCATGCCTCCGGTTCTATTACTGCCAGAACCGCATAACTCTGGTTCTATTACTGCCAGAACTGCATAATTTTGGTTCTATTACTGCCAGAACCACAGAACTATGGTTCTATTACTGCCGGAACCGCATGCCTCTGGTTCTATTACTGCCAGAACCGCATGCCTCCGGTTATATTACTGTCAGAACCACAGAACTATGGTTCTATTACTGCCAGAACTGCATGCCTCTGGTTCTATTACTGCCAGAACCGCATAACTCTGGTTCTATTACTGCCGGAACCGCATGCCTCTGGTTCTATTACTGCCGGAACCGCATGCATCTGGTTCTATTACTGCCAGAACCGCATAACTCTGGTTCTATTACTGCCGGAACCGCATGCCTCTGGTTCTATTACTGCCGGAACCGCATGCATCTGGTTCTATTACTGCAAGAACCGCATAACTCTGGTTCTATTACTGCCAGAACCGCATGCCTCCGGTTCTATTACTGCCAGAACCGCATGCCTCTGGTTCTATTACAGCAATAATCCAAAAATCCAGTTGAAAAATCCCATAGTTTTTTCTTTTTGTCGATGGAACTGGTTTGAACTTCCAGCAGCACTTTAAAATAATAATAATAATAATAATAATAATATTAACGTGGCGATCATTTGGATCCATCGGGATGTTGCGCACACCAGGCGAGCGTTCTGATTGGAGGAGACTGAAGCACTTCTTTGGAGGTCAAATATCATATTGAATAGTTGAACATAATTTCTACATGGTTCCAGCTACCTCGACACGTAACCATGACTCCCTCCATTTAGTGCACTCTGTACTAATTAAGTGAGTAATTACAAACTGAGGAGGAACAAACAGCTTTCAAGTTATTTTTTTTAAAAAGACCCGCTGAATAAATAACCATTAATATTGTTATCATCGTAAACCAAGCAAGTTATTAAAGAAGCAGGAGCAGCGTCGGCAATAACGGGCGTTTAATTTTATTATAACACGGAGTCACACCTCCAGAGAGAGAGAGAGGGGAGAGAGACATCCAGATGTGCATCGAGCTGACGAGGAGGCGATGGGCTTCAGATAGACGAGGGCTCCATTACCCAGCATCCTTAGTGGCATTTCTCATTTCTTCGGCGCCAAGCTGCACAGACTCTGATAAGATGATCCACTCTGAATGTGTGTGTGTGTGTGTGTGTGAGGAGGGGGGGGGGGCTTCATTCTGAATCATGCATCATTATGTATTAACGTGGAAGTCACTTTTAAAACCCGGACTCATCACTTCTTGAGGCTGGATTATTAAGAAGAAGAAGAAGAAGAAGAAGAAGAAGAAGAAGAAGAAGAAGAAGAAGAAGAAGAAGAAGAAGAAGAAGAAGAAGAAGAAGAAGAAGAAGAAGAAGAAGAAGAAGAAGAAGAAGAAGAAGAAGAAGAAGAAGAAGAAGAAGAAGAAGAAGAAGGGGATGTTTACCGTTTAGCCGAATCACTCTGGACACCATATCTCACATGATGATGTCATCAGATGGCTCCTGTGATGACATCATCAGAGAGGTCTAACATAACTTGACCTCCCCCCCCCCCTTCTCTCTCTCCCTCCCCCTCCTCTGGGATGCTGTGCAAGCTGTTTTCAGAATAATGGCCGTTTGTTTTTCTGTGCCATGTTTTCATATATATGGAAATACACGTCTATGTTTTATTTTTTTATATTATTACATTTCCTCTAAGGATCTCTCAGCGTCTGCTTGGAGACAGCAGAGGGACGTTCTGTCAAACGCGTTCTTCTTTTGCTCTAATAAATACCTACAAGCTCTCTGGTTTTATGCTCTAATAAATACCTGCTAGCTCCCTGGTTTCATGCTCTAATAAATACATACTAGCTCTCTGGTTTTATGCTCTAATAAATACATACTAGCTCTCTGGTTTTATGCTCTAATAAATACATACTAGCTCTCTGGTTTAATGCTCTAATAAATACATACTAGCTCCCTGGTTTAATGCTCTAATAAATACATACTAGCTCCCTGGTTTTATGCTCTAATAAATACATACTAGCTCCCTGGTTTCATGCTCTAATAAATACCTACTAGCTCCCTGGTTTTATGCTCTAATAAATACATACTAGCTCCCTGGTTTCATGCTCTAATAAATACATACTAGCTCCCTGGTTTTATGCTCTAATAAATACCTACAAGCTCCCTGGTTTTATGCTCTAATAAATACCTACAAGCTCCCTGGTTTCATGCTCTAATAAATACATACTAGGTCCCTGGTTTCATGCTCTAATAAATACATACTAGCTACCTGGTTTCATGCTCTAATAAATACCTACAAGCTCCCTGGTTTCATGCTCTAATAAATACATACTAGCTCCTTGGTTTTATGCTCTAATAAATACATATTAGCTCCCTGGTTTTATGCTCTAATAAATACATACTAGCTACCTGGTTTCATGCTCTAATAAATACATACTAGCTCTCTGGTTTAATGCTCTAATAAATACATACTAGCTCCCTGGTTTTATGCTCTAATAAATACCTACTAGCTCCCTGGTTTCATGCTCTAATAAATACATACTAGCTCCCTGGTTTTATGCTCTAATAAATACCTACAAGCTCCCTGGTTTTTTGCTCTAATAAATACCTACAAGCTCCCTGGTTTCATGCTCTAATAAATACATACTAGGTCCCTGGTTTCATGCTCTAATAAATACATACTAGCTACCTGGTTTCATGCTCTAATAAATACCTACAAGCTCCCTGGTTTCATGCTCTAATAAATACCTACAAGCTCCCTGGTTTCATGCTCTAATAAATACATACTAGCTCCCTGGTTTCATGCTCTAATAAATACCTACTAGCTCTCTGGTTTCATGCTCTAATAAATACCTACAAGCTCCCTGGTTTCATGCTCTAATACATACATACTAGCTCCCTGGTTTCATGCTCTAATAAATACCTACTAGCTCCCTGGTTTTATGCTCTAATAAATACATACTAGCTCCCTGGTTTCATGCTCTAATACATACATACTAGCTCTCTGGTTTTATGCTCTAATAAATACATACTAGCTCCCTGGTTTCATGCTCTAATAAATACCTACTAGCTCCCTGGTTTTATGCTCTAATAAATACATACTAGCTCCCTGGTTTTATGCTCTAATAAATACATACTAGCTCCCTGGTTTCATGCTCTAATAAATACATACTAGCTACCTGGTTTTATGCTCTAATAAATACATACTAGCTCCCTGGTTTCATGCTCTAATAAATACATACTAGCTCCCTGGTTTTATGCTCTAATAAATACCTACAAGCTCCCTGGTTTTTTGCTCTAATAAATACCTACAAGCTCCCTGGTTTCATGCTCTAATAAATACATACTAGCTCCCTGGTTTTATGCTCTAATAAATACCTACAAGCTCCCTGGTTTTTTGCTCTAATAAATACCTACAAGCTCCCTGGTTTCATGCTCTAATAAATACATACTAGGTCCCTGGTTTCATGCTCTAATAAATACATACTAGCTACCTGGTTTCATGCTCTAATAAATACCTACAAGCTCCCTGGTTTCATGCTCTAATAAATACATACTAGCTCCCTGGTTTCATGCTCTAATAAATACCTACTAGCTCTCTGGTTTCATGCTCTAATAAATACCTACAAGCTCCCTGGTTTCATGCTCTAATACATACATACTAGCTCCCTGGTTTCATGCTCTAATAAATACCTACTAGCTCTCTGGTTTTATGCTCTAATAAATACATACTAGCTCCCTGGTTTCATGCTCTAATACATACATACTAGCTCTCTGGTTTTATGCTCTAATAAATACATACT
>NC_046979.1:2096630-2109130 GCF_009769545.1 Cyclopterus lumpus | reverse complement strand
ATATATATAGAAGGTGTATATATATATAAATATATATTAAAAAATATATATACATATATATTTTTATATTTATATATACATATATATAGAAGGTGTATATATATATAAATATATATATATATATAAAAAAATATATATATATATCTAAAATAAATATATATGTATGTCTATACATATATTTGTTATATATATATACTTAAAATCTCTCTCTATATATATATATATAAATATATAAAAAAATACAATTATATATAATATATTGTATATATAAATAATATATATATACATATATATATATATATATATATATATATATATCTATATGTATATATATATATATATATATGTATATATATATATATATATATATATATATATATGTATATATATCCAATATTTTTGTACAGGATGTGTTTCTTGTAAACATTTTATTTGGTGTGGTATTTTTAATGTAGAATAGTGTTTTCTCATGAAATATGGCTGGCTTATGGCTTCCATTTGGCTGCTTTTCGCCCGTCGTGTGTTCAGAGGTTCAGAACCCGACTGTCTGTTAACGAATGGTCTATTTTTGTTTGAAGAAAACAAGCTTTTCAAAACCGTCACTCGGGCTTCGGGGTTCAGAGAGGAGTGGAAACATTTAATTAATCTCATTATCATCGTTATCGGAGGTTCTCTTCCCACCCGGGCCTGGTGGGACCCGGTAGACGGGACTGGATCCACATTCACCGGGCGAGGGGGTTGAATCACGGCGGGCATCATCTGGTGTCAGAGTTAATTAGAGATGGGCGTTAATTAGAGATGGGCGGTAATTAGACTCCTCCCAGCCAACGCTTTGGTCTCACCGACCACAGCCGGCAACCAGAGGAGGGGAATTGGCAAATATACTTTTGCAGCCTTCATGTCCAACAATCAGAGAGAGAGAGAGAGAGAGAGAGAGAGAGAGAGAGAGAGAGAGAGAGAGAGAGAGAGAGAGAGAGAGAGATGAGGCTTTATGATGCCACTGAATAGCAGGCTTATTAGAAGCTGATGATTAATAAGTGAAACTAAATATAGTCTCAGAAATGCCACAGTAATCCATCTTCTGTCTAATCTCCGCGGTTGTGAATGGCAACCCGCTTTGTCCCCCTTTTTAAAATTAAAAAACGATTGAGTGATTTTTGGCCTACAGAAAGAAGAAATGATCTATCTCTCTCTCTCTCTCTCTCTCTCTCTCTCTCTCTCTCTCTCTCTCTCTCTCTCTCTCTCTCTCTCTCTCTCTCTCTCTCTCTCTGCCAGAGCTGCACTATAAGATCCAAATTTTTGATCAATCACAGCCGGTAATTGATAATGCTGACGTGTTGCCAGGAAATCTGTAGATAAGACACGTATCTGTATCCTGCAGTGATTCATAAATACAGATTCACGACGCTTTCAAAAAAAGGAATTCACAGATGGATTCGGGTCCTCCATCCAGACCGTCTCCGTTTTGGGATCCATTCATTTATTTATTGTCACAGACGGTCTGAGGCTCTTTTTTTGAGTTGTGAAATATGTTTTAAACACATGTCTGCAGGAAGTTAGTCACTTCCCCTCATCTGCAAGAGCAACTCCATGCACAATAACTTGGAGGAGATGAGCATGCACGGGGGCTATATATATATTTATTTATTTATATATATATATATATTTTTTAAATATGCGTATATATATATCTATAGATATATAGATATATATGTTGTTTGTTTGTTGTTATTGTTCACGAGGCATCTTCCGTCTGATGGAAAATCTTCTTCTAATTATTGGTGGAATATAAAATAAAATAAAAAAGAAGCCCACTCTAAAACACGACCCGCAATTTAATTCAAAATGACTTTTCGAGTCATCATCACTTCTGGAGCACTCAAAACTGGAAGCTTCATGATTTAAAATCAACCAAAACATGTCCACCAACAGATTTAATCACAAGGATGATTTTGTTATTCTTTAGTATCTTAAAGGTAAATACTTATGAATGTTTACTGATACTCTATTTGTGAGCTATAATGATAAACAAATGAAATATATAAGCTGTAACCACCGTATGAGGGGCAGCTAGCCATGTGGGGTGCACTCACATGCACTCACGTGCACTCACGTGCACTCACGTGCACTCACGTGCACTCACATGCACGACACTCGACTATATCTTTACATAGCAAGTCGTTTTTTCAATGAATATCACATTTAGCACATTTTTAAAGTCTGGATGAAACGTTCCATGTTCATAAAAAATAAAATAAAATAGAAAATACTGAAGCAACCCTATTAGAAGAATACTAAAATGTTGGGTGTAATATCCCTTTTAAAAACGTGTGTGTGTGTGTGTGTGTGTGTGTGTGTGTGTGTGTGTGTGTGTGTGTGTGTGTGTGTGTGCCTTAGATCTCCATGAAGGAGCACCTGGAGCACCGCCTGCTGGAGTGCACCACTCAGGACCTGCTGCGCTACGACGACTACAACAACGACCGACACCTCAGCCTGCACGAGTTCTACACGGCTTTCCGTGAGTCCTTCAGCACCCTCTTCTTCCTCTTCGTCGTCTTCCTCTTCCTCTTCTTCCTCTTCGTCTTCTTCCTCTTCCTCCTCTTCTTTGCAAAAACAAATAAACATGCAATAAACAGTCTGCCATTCTTTTTGTAATTTTACATTTTAAAACCGAGCCGCTTTTTTATCGAGGAGTTCTTCTTCTTCTTCTTCTTCTTCTTCTTCTTCTTCTTCTTCTTCTTCTTCTTCTTCTTCTTCTTCTTCTTCTCTAGCAATGAAAGTGTTTTTGGGGGCTTCATCATATCCCAAAAGTTGTTAAATTTGACATGCATATCAGGATCACATTTGTTGATGTCGCCACCTACTGGCCAAAATGAAATCAGCGTTCCGTGACAAACGGTACCAACGAGGAAGAACGGTGATGGAGCCGATGCAGCCCAGCAGTCAGCTGTGGTCCATTAAGCCTCTCCACTGGTTCAGCCTTCCTAATGGCTGGTTTTAGTGGGACCCGCCCCCCCCCCCCTCCATACGGCACCGTGGTATTTAACTACCGACCGGCCGGCCGCAGGGCGCCAGGCCGTGTGTGTCCATCCATTTTTATGTTTGACAAGTGTTTGAAGAGATGATCTGGGACCAGTAGAACAAGCTGTTGGTCAGGTGACGCTCAAGGTTAACGGTCGGGCTGCAGAACGCCACCAAGTGGGGGTCGTTACTTCTGAGGGGCGCATCTGGTGTTCTGGATAATGTTGGGTTGTGTGTGTGTGTGTGTGTGTGTGTGTGTGTGTGTGTGTGTGTGTGTGTGTGTGTGTGTGTGCAGGGTGAACATTTACAATCTGGTCAGAAGCTCATAACCGTTGTTTTCCCTTCACCGGTTCCTCGTCTGACCTCCTGTGAGATCCGGTCGTGTTCTGGAGACCTTCTCCTGGTTTCTTCGTGTTGATGTCTTCTTTGATGTTGGAACCCAAACCTTCTGGCTGCTCCCCAAAAAGAAGCCTGCAGCTCCGTTGCTGCAGAGCGCTGCAAAGAAGCAGATTGTGTTGTTCCGGCCGGCTTTGTGTCTTTGCTTTATTTCATTTAGTGCAAACCCTCCACGGGTTCTGTTGCCACACAGATGCCTCTTTTCTTTACGAGTTAAATAGAGGCGGATTAGCCCGGAGAACACTCCTGAGATGATTGCATTCCTATCGATCCTTCCTGCCAATCTTCTCTTAACAAGACCCGCAGATTGTTTTTCCTGGAGTGTTTATTTGTCTGTGTGTTTTACTGAGTTCTTAGTTCCTCTGCTAGGAACTCAAAGCACAGGGGGGGGGGGGGGGGGGGGGGGGTCTGAAATGACAGGAGAGGTGGTACGAAACCACTCTATGATGTGCGTGGTGGAATGTGTGACTCATTAAAGACTTCTATACAACCAGAGGAGTCGCCCCCTGGTGGTCAGGAGAGAGAATGCAGCTTTAGCACATGAAACATAGACTTCTATACAACCAGAGGAGTCGCCCCCTGGTGGTCAGGAGAGAGAATGCAGCTTTAACACATGAAGCATAGACTTCTATACAACCAGAGGAGTCGCCCCCTGGTGGTCAGGAGAGAGAATGCAGCTTTAGCACATGAAACATAGACTTCTATACAACCAGAGGAGTCGCCCCCTGGTGGTCAGGAGAGAGAATGCAGCTTTACCACATGAAGCATAGACTTCTATACAACCAGAGGAGTCGCCCCCTGGTGGTCAGGAGAGAGAATGCAGCTTTAACACATGAAGCATAGACTTCTATACAACCAGAGGAGTCGCCCCCTGGTGGTCAGGAGAGAGAATGCAGCTTTAACACATGAAGCATAGACTTCTATACAACCAGAGGAGTCGCCCCCTGGTGGTCAGGAGAGAGAATGCAGCTTTAACACATGAAGCATAGACTTCTATACAACCAGAGGAGTCGCCCCCTGGTGGTCAGAAGAGAGAATGCAGCTTTAACACATGAAACATAGACTTCTATACAACCAGAGGAGTAGACTCATGTTATATAGACTTCTATACAACCAGAGCAGTAGAGTCATTCTCATCTTCCTTTTGCAAATGTTAAATCTTTTTTTAAATATTTGCTCTGAATTGAATAACAGTGCAGCCGGTGCAACGGGATCAACCGCCGGGCTCCGTCTCCGTTGTGCACGTCGTACGCATTCAGTTCTCAGAGCGCCTCGATGCCTCGATGCCAGATAGCATCTCCGTGTTCGCTGCTCGGAAGCTCCGGTCCAGGTTTGATCTTTTTCTTTCTTAATCTGCACAGATGATCTGAGATCAGATTACCAGCTCTACAAGGAGAGCCGAGAGGGAAGGAGACCTCCAGCTGAGAGGTCCACATCATGTCCTCCCCTCTGCTCTCTATTGTTACCCCTTTCACATCCTCCTGTTTTCCATTTCCATCAGTTGTGATGAAGCAGCACGTTACCAGTGTCTGTTTCCTGTGGTGACAATAGACGTTGCCATGTATGGAATATTATAATTTAGAATTGGACAAACGCATAAACCGCTTCAATCGTCATCTTCATCTTCATCTCTTTTTTTTTTCTTCACCCCACTTCCTGTTGACTCACCCGTCACTCACGTGCACGCAAACGGACAGCCGGTGGTCATCCGGCACCGGCGGCTCTCGATGCACCGGTGAGATAAGCCAAGTGCGTCGTCATGGCAACTGTGGTCCGTCTGTTTAAGCGTCCAAAATAATTCATTTAGCGACACACACACACGCACACACGCACACACACACACACACACACACACACACGCAGTGCGGGAGAGTGAAGTGAGCCACAATCAGCTGTCGGTGATGAAGGACGCACTCTAAACACTGGAGTCAGGTGTGCGAAGGGAAAGCATGATTTGTTGTTTGTACCAAGGCGTGCTCCTCAAAGGATACCTGGACACGCTGGGCCATCAATTGATTTTATTGTAATAGAAATACAGGCGATGTGCGCCGCATCGGAGGCCCCGGTGGAAAAACCCGTCTTCTAAACATCCGCTCGACGGGAAAAGGTCGACGTTGTTGTCGTCGGTATTGGAGTCGTGCTCGTCCGGAAAACTACGTTTCGATCCCTTTTGAATGTCATTGTTAATGTGATATGGAGCTGGAGCCGGGAGGCCATTAGCCTAGCTTAGCATAGCGATTTGTAGGCAGTCGGAGGCTCTCGAAAGTACAACAACTCTTATTGTTGAATGCTGCAGAAATGAGTCCTAAAACACTCAAAGTAAAATGTTTTTCTAAGTTTCAAAGTCACTTGCAGGAGGTTTCTGAAAAAAGGATCTGAAGATAACGTTTAGTTCTAAGATGAATACGAATTATGGCTTCAAATGTCATACAAGTGATATCCATTTGTGAAGACGATCTCATCTTTTCTGCAATAATGCAAAATCTAATCTTTTAGTTTATTAAACCCATGAGATATCGTGCTTTGTTATATTGTTTAGGAACCATCTAGTCCTAGTTCTAGTTCTAGTCCTTGTTCTAGTCCTTGTTCTAGTTCTAGTCCTAGTCCTAGTTATTGTCTTAGTCCTAGTTCTAGTCCTAGTTCTTGTCTTAGTTCTAGTTCTAGTCCTAGACCGAGTTCTAGTCCTAGTCCTAGTTCTTGTCTTAGTTCTAGTTCTAGTCCTTGTTCTAGTTCTAGTCCTAGCCCGAGTTCTAGTCCTAGTTCTTGTCTTAGTCCTAATTTTAGTTCTAGTCCCTGTTCTAGTCCTTGTTCTAGTCCTAGTTCTAGTCCTAGCCCGAGTTCTAGTTCTAGTCCTAGTTCTAGTCCTTGTCATACTTCTAGTCCTTGTTCTAGTCCTAGCCCTAGTTCTAGTCCTAGTTATAGTTCCAGTCCTAGTTATAGTCCTAGTCCTATTCCTAGTTCTAGACCTAATTCTAGTTCCAGTCCTAGTTATAGTCCTATTCCTAGTCCAAGTTCTAGTCCCTGTCCTAGTTCTAGCCCTTGTTCTAGTCCTATTCCTAGTTCTAGTCCTAGCCCTAGTTCTAGTCCTAGCCCTAGCCCTAGTTCTAATCCTAGTTCTAGTTCCAGTCCTAGTTATAGTCCTATTCCTAGTTCTAGACCTAATTCTAGTTTCAGTCCTAGTTATAGTCCTATTCCTATTCCTAGTTATAGTCCAAGTTCTAGTCCCTGTTCTAGTTATAGTCCCTGTCCTAGTTCTAGTTATAGCCCTAGTCCTATTCCTAGTTCTAGTCCTAGTCCTAGTTATAGTCCTATTCCTATTCCTAGTCCTAGTCCACGCCTGAGCATTTACATTTACACACGTATGTTCGTGGTTGATAGAAATGGTTTGAAATCACTTTAAAATATATATTTTAAGACAAACATCACAAACCAGATATAAGCAACACGTAAATATCACGATTCGACCTTCATGACCAAACACGTGCAAATGTTTGTAGATATGGATCTTAAATTAGCCTGAAACCCAGAGAGGACTAACTCTCCCACTGGCTAATTAAACAGAAGGTTAAGGTGCAGAATGACATTAAAATTACAATCTTAACACTTGTCATTTTTTTATTATTATTATTATTATTATTATTATTATTATATGTTCGGTTGCATGGCCAAAACCTCCATAAAGTCACAATGCGTTGACTTTGTGTTTAGTCAAAACTTCAACAATAAAGTTTAATGGTTCTGATCTCAGCTCGGCAGCAGAAAAGTCTTTTTAACAGATATTCAAACACATTTTGGAGGAAACATCGTGAATTAATAAATGAAGTAGATGAGGCAAGTTGGGGGAAAGCCAGCGCGCCCAAAATCTAAATTACGCCAGCGAATAAAAAGTATTTAACGTTGCAGATGGATGATGTATGAAACGGTAACCGTTGCACAGCAAAAGAAGTTCAGCCCAGTGTAATAAAGTATAACATTAAAACAAGCAGCCGCAGATTGGGTCTTAATGTATCCCATATTTCATATTTTAACAGGTTATTTGAGTAAATATATATATTGGTTTACCTCCCCAACTCTTTTATTTAGCTGTGAACTCTTAATATAAAATCAGGGGAAATCTCCGGAAAGTTTTGTGGAGAAACAAAGAGAAAGAAACGTTCAACACGGGGCAATAAAGTATAATTCATACGTCACATGACCCATGACTCATACCACATGACACATGTCTCATCACTCATGTCACATGACACATGTCTTATCACTCATGTCACATGTCACATGACACATGTCTCATCACTCATGTCACATGACACATGTGACATGAGTCATATGTCATGTGACATCAGTCATGTCACATGACACATGACTCATACCACATGACACATGTCTCATCACTCATCACTCATGTCACATGAGTCATGACTCATGTGACATGAGTCATATGTCACATGACACATGACTAATGACACATGACTCATGTCACATGAGTCATGACTCATGTGACATGAGTCATATGTCATGTGTCATGTGATATCAGTCATGTCACATGACTCATACCACATGACACATGTCTCATCACTCATCACTCATGTCACGTGACATGAGTCATGACTCATGTGACATGAGTCATATGTCATGTGTCATGTGACATGAGTCATGACTCATGTGACATGAGTCATATGTCATGTGTCATGTGACATGAGTCATGACTCATGTGACATGAGTCATATGTCATGTGTCATGTGACATGAGTCATGACTCATGTGACATGAGTCATATGTCATGTGTCATGTGACATGAGTCATGACTCATGTGACATCAGTCATGTCACATGACACATGACTAATGACACATGACTCATGTCACATGACACATGACTCATGTCACATGACTCATAAATGGTAGTTGGTCGTTGAGCCCTCTGAATGCTCGTAATGTGGGAGAAGATGTCGCGGCACATCTGGAACATCATGTGAGGCTCATTAAGACGACATGACCCCTCATCGGTGACACCAGATATCTAATATCTCTGATAATTACACATGTCCCCCCCCCTCTCATCTCCATCCATCCATCCTTCTTTCATCTCCACCACTTTAATTTCATCTCTACGTCTCTAATTAGCCATGGAGGTGTAAATCACGCTTCGGGGGACTCGGGGGCTTTTTGCTTTGACCTATGACCCTTTCCAACGTTTCCTCCCCCTTTCTTTCCCCGTTCCTTTGTCCCGCCCCCCCCCCCTCCCCCCTCCCTACCCCCGAAAACAGCAGAGAGAGGAAAAGAAAAAAGAGAACAAAATATGCATGAAAGAAAAAATGATATAGCAGCAGATTCACGGAAGAAAGATAAGAACAACACAACAATGTACAACCACGTGATGGATGACCTCGTTGAGCTCTCCAGCTCAAAGGAGAGAAACAAGGAGAGCACGAGGGAGGAGACGCTGTGGAAAACAACAAACAAACAAACAAACAACTTGAGGGTTTTAGTTCCTCCATCTCCAAAAGAGTTGCTAGAGGGCCTGAAGTCAGCGCGCCGATGCCGCCGGCTTGCATGCGTTTACCAGGGAGGAAGGAGGGGGCGGGGTCACAGGTGTCTGTCAAGGTGCAGAGGTGTGGCGAGGCAGCAGGGGGGAGGAGCCATCAGGTACCGTGAGGAAGAGGGAGGAGGAAACGAGATCTAGGGAAGTCGTCAGCGGGTGTTGAGGGTATTTATGGGACACAAAGGAAGGATGCAAGGGAACAAGGGAACAAGGGAGGTCACATACTCACCTTTTTTCACTCGGGGAGGAAAGTGAGTCACAGATGCATCACTCCTTTTTATTACCAGCTCTCAAAGCATGTATGTGTTGTGTTGTTGTGTTGTTGTGTTGTTGTGTTCAGACCTTGACCGTGAAGCTCTGACAGGCGAAGATAGAGCAGCGGGTAAATCCCAAATCTCTAAAGTCTTTATTATGGTGGGGTTAGTGTTGCTCAGCGTCTCCGTGGCAACGAGCCGGCCTCGTGTGAAACAACACGCCGGAGGGTTAAAGAGTCTTGTTTGGGCGAGAAAGTTTATTCTTTTATTTGTTGTTTTATTTTTCCAGTTTTCAGAATCTCCGTTACGAGCTACAACCAATAAACAATAAACAAAAAAAACAAATAAAATAATTCAGAGGCTTTTGACTTTGATGCCTCGACATCATAAACACAGCTGTGACCTTCAGGATGGTAGAGATGCCGTAGACTGGTATGCTGGTATGCTGGTAGACTGGTATGCTGGTATGCTGGTATGCTGGTATGCTGGTAGACTGGTATGCTGGTATGCTGGTAGACTGGTATGCTGGTATGCTGGTAGACTGGTATGCTGGTAGACTGATATGTTGGTCTGCTGGTAGACTGGTAGACTAGTTGGCTGGCAGACTGGTAGACTGGTATGTTAGTAGACTGGTATGTTAGTAGACTGGTATGTTAGTAGACTGGTATGCTGGTAGACTGGTATGCTGGTAGACTGGTAGACTGGTAGACTGGTATGCTGGTAGACTGATATGTTGGTCTGCTGGTAGACTGGTAGACTAGTTGGCTGGCAGACTGGTAGACTGGTATGTTAGTAGACTGGTATGTTAGTAGACTGGTATGTTAGTAGACTGGTATGCTGGTAGACTGGTATGCTGGTAGACTTGTATGCTGGTAGACTGGTATGCTGGTAGGCTGGTATGTTAGTAGACTGGTATGCTGGTAGACTGGTATGCTGGTAGACTGGTATGCTGGTAGACTGGTATGCTGGTAGACTAGTAGGCTGGCAGACTGGTATGCTGGTATGCTGGTAGACTGGTATGCTGTCAGACTGGTAGACTGGTAGACTGGTATACTGGTAGACTGATATGTTGGTCTGCTGGTAGACTGGTAGACTAGTTTGCTGGCAGACTGGTAGACTGGTATGTTAGTAGACTGGTATGTTAGTAGACTGGTATGCTGGTAGACTGGTATGCTGGTAGACTGGTATGCTGGTAGACTGGTATGCTGGTAGGCTGGTATGTTAGTAGACTGGTATGCTGGTAGACTGGTATGCTGGTAGACTGGTATGCTGGTAGACTGGTATGCTGGTAGACTAGTAGGCTGGCAGACTGGTATGCTGGTATGCTGGTAGACTGGTAGACTGGTATGCTGGTAGACTGGTAGACTGGTATGTTGGTCTGCTGGTAGACTGGTAGACTAGTTGGCTGGCAGACTGGTAGACTGGTATGTTAGTAGACTGGTATGCTGGTAGACTGGTATGCTGGTAGACTGGTATGCTGGTAGACTGGTATGCTGGTAGACTAGTAGGCTGGTAGACTGGTAGACTGGTAGACTGGTATGCTGGTATGCTGGTAGACTGGTAGACTGGTATGCTGGTATGCTGGTAGACTGGTATGCTGGTATGCTGGTATGCTGGTAGACTGGTATGCTGGTAGACTAGTAGGCTGGTAGACTGGTAGACTGGTATGCTGGTATGCTGGTAGACTGGTATGCTGGTATGCTGGTAGACTGGTATGCTGGTATGCTGGTAGACTGGTATGCTGGTATGCTGGTATGCTGGTATGCTGGTATGCTGGTAGACTGGTAGACTGGTATGCTGGTATGCTGGTAGACTGGTAGACTGGTATGCTGGTAGACTGGTAGACTGGTATGCTGGTATGCTGGTAGACTGGTATGCTGGTATGCTGGTAGACTGGTAGACTGGTATGCTGGTATGCTGGTATGCTGGTATGCTGGTAGACTGGTAGACTGGTATGCTGGTATGCTGGTAGACTGGTATGCTGGTATGCTGGTAGACTGGTATGCTGGTAGACTGGTAGACTGGTATGCTGGTATGCTGGTATGCTGGTAGACTGGTAGACTGGTATGCTGGTAGACTGGTAGACTGGTATGCTGGTAGACTGGTATGCTGGTAGACTTTGGAGTTGGTTTTGACCCGTGAACACCGAATGAAGGCAACGTGGTTTCATTGTTTATTGTCTCGAAGGTCGAAGCTTCCTTTGTGCGTTCAGAGAAAGAACCTCCTGCAGACGTCACGTGACCCTCCAGTCATGTGACCCGATGGTCACATGACTGGAGGGGCACGTCCGTGTGAAGGGAGTCCAGTTGGGGGGGCCGGTCCAAGTCTTCCTCACACTTCAAGCCTCCGTGTAGTTTGATCATTAAGCGTGCAGCAATCTGAAGCCTGAAACTTTCGTAATTATTCTTTATTATTATTGCTGTCATGCATCGAGGATCCATAATCATTTTGTAGTGTGGCGCAGACAAACTTCATTCTCCCATAATTCATTGCACAGTAGAGAGAGAGAGAGAGAGAGAGAGAGAGAGAGAGAGAGAGAGAGAGAGAGAGAGAGAGAGAGAGAGAGAGAGAGAGAGAGTCCTCCAGGGGGAATTATGGAGCGATTAATCAACTTCATCAACTCATTAGCAGCTTTTCAGAAACAAACTTAATGGTTTTAATGGTTTTAATGGTGCGATGTTACAAACCCGCTCGGTTCTCTTTTATGGTAATTAATCAGCCCACTTTTTACCAAGATGTAGAAGAAAAGAAGGAAGATGTCGGTCAATCGGAGTGCGAAGAGACGTCAAGAAGAACACCTCGTCGTCTCTTTAATTTTCAATTCAATGTTCTTTTATGAGAGTTCAGGGAGAGTCGGTTGTAAATGTTAAATACAAGAATTAAAAAACACATCTTATGAACCTCCTGGGAAATAAAATTAAATGAAATGGGAAACTCTATTAATCTACAAATATTCCCATTCATAATTCCACAAAGACAAAAAAAACGTGTCGTTGGACGATAAATTAATCTGAGCCCGGTTCATGAGAGGAAAACTCTGAAGAGTATTTATTGTTCTTCAGAGGCTCTGTTGGTGCTTATGGTCTGTATCACCGAGGAAATGGCTTTTACAGTCAGCCAATAAAAGACATGAACGATGCTTCCAGAGAAACTCTTGATGAAATATTGGCTTTCGCTTCCAACAGAAAGTCTGTGTTTCAAATTATGATCATGGGGATATCTGTAACGTTGCTCATAAAAGAAAACCTCTTCCCGTCTCACTGTGTTTATTTTGTATGAGGTTCTCAATC
>NC_046979.1:2056630-2091630 GCF_009769545.1 Cyclopterus lumpus | reverse complement strand
AAGGGACCTGGTCTTGTGAAAGTGGAAAGGGACCTGATCTAATGACAGTGGAAAGGGACCTGGTCTTGTGAAAGTGGAAAGGGACCTGGTCTAATGACAGTGGAAAGGGACCTGGTCTAATGACAGTGGAAAGGGACCTGGTCTTGTGAAAGTGGAAAGGGACCTGGTCTTGTGAAAGTGGAAAGGGACCTGGTCTAATGACAGTGGAAAGGGACCTGGTCTAATGACAGTGGAAAGGGACCTGGTCTAATGACAGTGGAAAGGGACCTGGTCTTGTGAAAGTGGAAAGGGACCTGGTCTAATGACAGTGGAAAGGGACCTGGTCTTGTGAAAGTGGAAAGGGACCTGGTCTTGTGAAAGTGGAAAGGGACCTGATCTAATGACAGTGGAAAGGGACCTGGTCTTGTGAAAGTGGAAAGGGACCTGGTCTAATGACAGTGGAAAGGGACCTGGTCTAATGACAGTGGAAAGGGACCTGGTCTTGTGAAAGTGGAAAGGGACCTGGTCTTGTGAAAGTGGAAAGGGACCTGGTCTAATGACAGTGGAAAGGGACCTGGTCTAATGACAGTGGAAAGGGACCTGGTCTAATGACAGTGGAAAGGGACCTGGTCTTGTGAAAGTGGAAAGGGACCTGGTCTAATGACAGTGGAAAGGGACCTGGTCTAGTGACAGTGGAAAGGGACCTGGTCTTGTGAAAGTGGAAAGGGACCTGGTCTTGTGAAAGTGGAAAGGGACCTGGTCTAATGACAGTGGAAAGGGACCTGGTCTTGTGAAAGTGGAAAGGGACCTGGTCTTGTGAAAGTGGAAAGGGACCTGGACTAATGACAGTGGAAAGGGACCTGGTCTTGTGAAAGTGGAAAGGGACCTGGTCTTGTGAAAGTGGAAAGGGACCTGGTCTAATGACAGTGGAAAGGGACCTGGTCTTGTGAAAGTGGAAAGGGACCTGGTCTTGTGAAAGTGGAAAGGGACCTGGTCTAATGACAGTGGAAAGGGACCTGGTCTAATGACAGTGGAAAGGGACCTGGTCTAATGACAGTGGAAAGGGACCTGGTCTAGTGAAAGTGGAAAGGGACCTGGTCTAATGACAGTGGAAAGGGACCTGGTCTAATGACAGTGGAAAGGGACCTGGTCTTGTGAAAGTGGAAAGGGACCTGGTCTTGTGAAAGTGGAAAGGGACCTGGTCTTGTGAAAGTGGAAAGGGACCTGGTCTAATGACAGTGGAAAGGGACCTGGTCTAATGACAGTGGAAAGGGACCTGGTCTTGTGAAAGTGGAAAGGGACCTGGTCTAATGACAGTGGAAAGGGACCTGGTCTAATGACAGTGGAAAGGGACCTGGTCTTGTGAAAGTGGAAAGGGACCTGGTCTAATGACAGTGGAAAGGGACCTGGTCTTGTGAAAGTGGAAAGGGACCTGGTCTAATGACAGTGGAAAGGGACCTGGTCTAATGACAGTGGAAAGGGACCTGGTCTTGTGAAAGTGGAAAGGGACCTGGTCTTGTGAAAGTGGAAAGGGACCTGGTCTAATGACAGTGGAAAGGGACCTGGTCTTGTGAAAGTGGAAAGGGACCTGGTCTAATGACAGTGGAAAGGGACCTGGTCTAATGACAGTGGAAAGGGACCTGGTCTTGTGAAAGTGGAAAGGGACCTGGTCTGTGAAAGTGGAAAGGGACCTGGTCTAATGACAGTGGAAAGGGACCTGGTCTTGTGAAAGTGGAAAGGGACCTGGTCTAATGACAGTGGAAAGGGACCTGGTCTAATGACAGTGGAAAGGGACCTGGTCTAATGACAGTGGAAAGGGACCTGGTCTAATGACAGTGGAAAGGGACCTGGTCTAATGACAGTGGAAAGGGACCTGGTCTAATGACAGTGGAAAGGGACCTGGTCTTGTGAAAGTGGAAAGGGACCTGGTCTAATGACAGTGGAAAGGGACCTGGTCTAATGACAGTGGAAAGGGACCTGGTCTAATGACAGTGGAAAGGGACCTGGTCTAATGACAGTGGAAAGGGACCTGGTCTTGTGAAAGTGGAAAGGGACCTGGTCTAATGACAGTGGAAAGGGACCTGGTCTAATGACAGTGGAAAGGGACCTGGTCTTGTGAAAGTGGAAAGGGACCTGGTCTAATGACAGTGGAAAGGGACCTGGTCTAATGACAGTGGAAAGGGACCTGGTCTTGTGAAAGTGGAAAGGGACCTGGTCTAATGACAGTGGAAAGGGACCTGGTCTAATGACAGTGGAAAGGGACCTGGTCTAATGACAGTGGAAAGGGACCTGGTCTTGTGAAAGTGGAAAGGGACCTGGTCTAATGACAGTGGAAAGGGACCTGGTCTAATCATCATCATCCTCTTTCTTTCTTTCTTTCTTTCATTCATTCTCTTTCTTTCTTTCTTTCATTCATCCTCTTTCTTTCTTTCGTCCTCTTTCTTTCTTTCATTCATTCATCCTCTTTCTTTGTTTCATCCTCTTTCTTTCTTTCTTTCATTCATCCTCTTTCTTTCTTTCGTCCTCTTTCTTTCTTTCTTTCTTTCTTTCTGTCACATGTATTTCTCTCTCTCTGTCTGAGTTCTATGGTCCCTCGTTTCTTTTCTCCAGGTATTTGTCTTTTCCTTCGCTCTCCATCTGTTGTTCTCGGTCCAGAGCTCAGGGGGCAGCGCTGATCCATCAGCGGACCTCCTGAATTCCCCTGAAAGTCAATTACTAACTGGCACATTGGAGCTATTTCGGGAAAAGGACAGTTTTGGGGGGGGGGGGGGGGGGGGGGGGGGCTAACTGTAGGAATCATTAACTAGATAATGGCACGACAACCTCCCACTGAGGAAATGCAACTGGTCCGGGTCATCTGCAGATGGACCAGGGACCAGGGGGGCGATGTCTGGACAGATTTAGACGGCGTTGCTGTTCACCGTGGAACTCGTTTGGCTGTTGCTACCCAAAACGCCTATCGAGAAACAGAAGATGTGTTTCATTGCATTTTTTGACAATATACTAATTATGGAGGCAAAAGCCGTCACAGTTACATTTACATCTTCTGGGAAAGAGAACATTTCTCAATAAAGAAAAGCACTTTTGCAAACGCCGGCCTGAATGGTAATAATCAAACAAAAACTCTCTTACTGTAAAAAAAATGATGAAGATTAATTCCTCTACTGTCAAGTAATCAGATAAACAAGGTGCTTTTAGAAGCAGTAATCTGACGTGTTATTTAACTTCTTATTGGCTGTTCCTGTTGAAAGCAGCCCCATCCTTTTACAGTAGCCAGTGTTTAACTGACAAAGTATTAATAAACAGTACATAATTATTATTATTATCGAAGAGACAGTCCTTAATGCTGTGCACCTACTTTAATACCTTTTTTTTTTTTTTTTTTTTTAAATCATCCGCTGCAGAGAGATATCACGTCTTACTTCCATGCACTTTATGTATAAAAAATGCACAGTACCACCCTGAACCCCTCCAAGCCGCATGGGATCAATGCGCTTCGCCACTCATCCGTGCACATTGCACTCAAAGCCCTGTTCTGCCAACCAAATCGCTGCTCTGCTGATTGATAACTTTGTTGGAACTGGCAGCGCACTGTACCCGAAGGCCTCCTGAAATACCACTGACAGACCGAGCTGTCAACACGGATATATCTATCACCTGGAGAGCTACGGGAAGCGGGACAGCTGATCGCCAGAGGTCTGTTACAACAGCGTTCGTCAAAATCTGGATCAGGAAGTTCCACACAAATATTTTAGAGTCTGTCGGGTCTACCTTCTACTTGTAGGTAGGTAGGTAGGTAGGTAGTAATCGGGTGCATTTACATTTTTGTTTAAAGTGTTCATCAATGTATATCGTTATAGATAGATAGGTAGGTAGGTAGGTAGGTAGGTAGGTAGGTAGGTAGGTAGGTAGGTAGGTAGGTAGGTAGGTAGGTAGGTAGGTAGTTAGGTAGGTTGGTGGATGGATAGATAGATAGATAGATAGATAGATAGATAGATAGATAGATAGATAGATAGATAGATAGATAGATAGATAGATAGGTAGGTAGGTAGGTAGGTAGGTAGGTAGGTAGGTAGGTAGGTAGGTAGGTAGGTAGGTAGGTAGGTAGGTAGGTAGGTAGGTAGGTTGGTGGATGGATGGATGGATGGGTGGGTAGGTAGGTAGGTAGGTAGGTAGGTAGGTAGGTAGGTAGGTAGGTAGGTAGGTAGGTAGGTAGGTAGGTAGGTAGGTAGGTAGGTAGGTAGGTAGGTAGGTAGGTAGGTAGGTAGGTAGGTTGGTGGATGGATAGTTGAATGAAGAATAAGAAAAAAAAAGTAGAATATATACTAAAATAATAATAATATTAAATGAACTGTCAAAACAAAGATTTAAATACCCTTGACCCGTCTCTTTTTTTTCATGCCATTCATCCGTTCCATTGTCTTGAACATGAAATCTCAGGAAACTTTTGGAATCTTTTGGCACAAACCTGTCGGATTAACACTGGTGTTCAAAGGTCACTTTGCAAAACGCATCACTCAAGAATTCATATTTATGACCATTTAAAAAAAAACAGTAATAGGATTAACGAAGTGGACAGGTAGCCACGAGGTAGTAATCACATGTTGCCGTTGCTCTCATTGGATCCTTAATGCTGGATCTTCAATTCATTTCATTCAGCGACAGAATCTGTCCAGTAAAGCCTCCATTTATATTTCTATCATGTGTGTCTCCATTTATCGAGTGCATGCCGTCCCCCTTATCGACCCGAGGTCACGGGCTGACTTATGGCATGTCAGTGGCGCCGTGCCTGAACTCCACGTATCATCCCCGTATTTATGCTCCACCCCCAAATACTACTCGTTTGATTGAGAGCATATTCTTGTCAAGCATAAAGAGTGCGTTCAGATAAAAATAAGGGAAAATATTTCGGTGGCGTCGTTGCGCAATTCAAGGTTTAAAAGTGAGAATTAAAAAGCTCATACGCTCCATATTGCTTTTGCCGACTTTATGCCGACAAAAACATTGAATGTCATTTGAAATCTGACGATGAGAGTAAATATTGAGGAGATGGAAAAGGTTTCCAGGCTGTAGACATGCGGCTCGTTTACGACGCCAAGGGGAACCATTGGAGAGTAATTCTTAATTTGCCGTAAAGGTGAATTGAATTGCCATTTCAATGACCATACGTGTTCCCTTAATGAGAAGAATGATATTTGGCCCGTGGTCTTTATTCATCTTGAATATCCTTCACTCCTGGACGGCTGTTTATTCTCCCTGGTCCACTAATGAGATGGATGCTCTCAGCTTGGCTACAGTTCCGCTACGTCAGCACACTCCTTCTGATTTGTGATTTCCTCTCCTTCCTTTTTCTTCCCCTTCTTTCTCCATCATTTCATTCTTCCCATCGTTTGTTATTTGCCTCTCTACCATCCATTATCTCTCTCTCTCTCTCTCTCTCTCTCTCTCTCACAGAGGTTGTCCAGCTCAGCCTGGCGGAGGACCAGTCGATCAGCGTCTCCACGGTAACAGTGGGCCTCAGCGCCGTCCTCACCTGCGCCATCCAGGGGACGCTGCGTCCGCCGATCATCTGGAAGAGGAACGGCATCGTCCTGAACTTCCTGGACCTGGAGGACATCAACGTGAGTGCATGTGCTGGTTGTTCGTCTGCATGCTTGACGCTGTGGTTTGGCTCTTCTCCATGAAACCGGTAGAACTACAGGTCGCTCACTGCTCGGTGAACCCTGAGGCCATGCTCCCGTTTAGACGCGTCTGCACAGGTGACGGCATGGCGCTGGCTTCGCTTCACCCCTCCACCGGATCACCGTCTCGCTAATCGCATGTTAATGAGCCCCCCCCCCCCCCCCCCGTTGGGCCTCTGTGATGAGCCGATAAACAATGTTGAGTGTAAAGGTGGAGACGTGAGGAAAAGGCGATGGCGCCCGAGGGCCCTCAGGCCAATGGCCGTGCGTAATGAGTTTCCACAGAGCGATCCGAGTGAAAGAGGGAGAGCGAATCAAAGAAGGAACCATAGATTGTAGAAGTGGACGCAAGCCCCATTGGTTTGTGGAATGACATTTTAAAGCCTTGAGTTCGGCATTTTGGCCGTCGCCATCTTGGTTTCTTGCAACAAAAAAGGACAAGGGACCAGAATGTTACGATTAACCTTCATGTACTGAAAACACACCGCCACGAGCCGCCACAACGAGCCACAATGAGCCACAACGAGCCACAACGAGCCGCAACGAGCCCCCACGAGCCACAACGAGCCCCCACGAGCCACAACGAGCCACAACGAGCCGCAACGAGCCCCCACGAGCCACAACGAGCCCCCACGAGCCACAACGAGCCACAACGAGCCGCAACGAGCCCCCACGAGCCACAACGAATCACAACGAGCCACAACGAGCCGCAATGAGCCGCAACGAGCCCCCACGAGTCACAACGAGTCACAACGAGCCGCAACGAGCCGCAACGAGCCCCCACGAGCCACAACGAGTCACAACGAGTCACAACGAGCCACAACGAGCCGCAACGAGCCCCCACGAGCCACAACGAGCCACAACGAGCCCCCACGAGCCCCCACGAGCCACAACGAGTCACAACGAGCCACAACGAGCCACAACGAGCCACAACGAGCCGTCATTACAATCAGACTCAGTTACCTGCTCCTGGCCTTTGCCCTCAGTCCCTCTCTCTGCACACCTTCTCTCCACTGTGTTGTCGTTCATCTCCTTTTCTTTTCTCTCGATCACGACCGGGTGTTTCACATCCGAGTAGAGTTGGGTTCTCCAAAGAGAGTTCCCTGTGTGTGTTGAAGGGTTCTGCCCCGGTTCTCCACGTGTGATTGCTGCACAGCCAAAGGACTCAAATACCATCTGCATCTTCAAAGAGTTGTTCTTCTGAGTGAGATTGGAAACTAATTATTACAAAATGAAATGAATGATGTATATTGATTGTATTAACATGTAATCTCTGCTCAGGTTATTCATGTGAACGTGGCTCTTGAGTTGCGGTTCGATTTTTATAACTTTGACATTATGAAAAGAGCAATCACGATTACGAATGAAGGTCCTGAAACGTCAATGTGCCGGCACGTATAATTTCTCACGACTGCTCTTTTTATAAAAGCATATAATTTAACCTGAATGAAAATAAAAGCCTATAATTTTCTCTTGAAAGATTTCTTCTCAGACTTTCAGGACAAATAATGAAAATAAAACCATTATGTTAGCTGTGCAGCAGACCAGAATCCGCCATTAACATAAAATATTCAAATTTGACAAATTCATCTTTTCATCTGTCCATTATTATCTATCCGTCACCTCTTTGATAGCAGCACTGCGCCCAAAGAGGTTTTTTCCAAGTTGATCATAAGTGGCCAATTTGGTTCTTCATCAAAACACCTGTTCAGGTTTATAAGATATACTATATTAATACACATAAATATCACCTGCATATCAAGTCTTACCTTTTGTTAATATATGATTGTTATTATTATTATTTATCCATCTTTAAAAGACATCTCCATCTTTAAAAGACACACCTTCAAAAGACACCTCCTTCTTTAAAAGACACCTCCATCTTTAAAAGACACGTCTTTAAAAGACACCTCCATCTTTAAAAGACACACCTTCAAAAGACACCTCCTTCTTTAAAAGACACCTCCATCTTTAAAAGACACGTCTTTAAAAGACACCTCCATCTTTAAAAGACACGTCTTTAAAAGACACCTCCTTCTTTAAAAGACACCTCCATCTTTAAAAGACACGTCTTTAAAAGACACCTCCATCTTTAAAAGACACACCTTCAAAAGACACCTCCTTCTTTAAAAGACACCTCCATCTTTAAAAGACACGTCTTTAAAAGACACCTCCATCTTTAAAAGACACGTCTTTAAAAGACACCTCCATCAGCTCACATTCTCTTCTCGAGCCCTCAGAGCGAAAGCAAATAACCCTCCTCTTCCTATTTCATCCCGAGCATCCTTAAGTATTCCATCAAGCTCCTTTCATTCCTCCTCTTCCTGTTTCATCCCGAGCATCCTTAAGTCTTTCATCAAGCTCCCTTCATCCCGAGCATCCTTAAGTATTCCATCAAGCTCCTTTCATCCCGAGCATCCTTAAGTATTCCATCAAGCTCCTTTCATTCCTCCTCTTCCTGTTTCATCCCGAGCATCCTTAAGTCTTTCATCAAGCTCCCTTCATCCCGAGCATCCTTAAGTATTCCATCAAGCTCCTTTCATCCCGAGCATCCTTAAGTATTCCATCAAGCTCCTTTCATTCCTCCTCTTCCTGTTTCATCCCGAGCATCCTTAAGTCTTTCATCAAGCTCCCTTCATCCCGAGCATCCTTAAGTATTCCATCAAGCTCCTTTCATCCCGAGCATCCTTAAGTCTTCCATCAAGCTCCCTTCATTCCTCCTCTTTCTGTTTCATCCCGAGTGTCCTTAAGTCTTCCATCAAGCTCCCTTCATCCCGAGCATCCTTAAGTCTTCCATCAAGCTCCCTTCATCCCTCCTCTTCCTGTTTCACCCCGAGCATCCTTAAGTCTTCCATCAAGCTCCCTTCATCCCTCCTCTTCCTGTTTCACCCCGAGCGTCCTTAAGTCTTCCATCAAGCTCCCTTCATCCCTCCTCTTCCTGTTTCATCCCGAGCATCCTTAAGTCTTCCATCAAGCTCCCTTCATTCCTCCTCTTCCTGTTTCATCCCGAGCATCCTTAAGTCTTCCATCAAGCTCCCTTCATTCCTCCTCTTCCTGTTTCACCCCGAGCGTCCTTAAGTCTTCCATCAAGCTCCCTTCATCCCTCCTCTTCCTGTTTCACCCCGAGCATCCTTAAGTCTTCCATCAAGCTCCCTTCATCCCGAGCATCCTTAAGTCTTCCATCAAGCTCCCTTCATTCCTCCTCTTCCTGTTTCACCCCGAGCGTCCTTAAGTCTTCCATCAAGCTCCCTTCATCCCTCCTCTTCCTGTTTCACCCCGAGCATCCTTAAGTCTTCCATCAAGCTCCCTTCATCCCGAGCATCCTTAAGTATTCCATCAAGCTCCCTTCATTCCTCCTCTTTCTGTTTCACCCCGAGCGTCCTTAAGTCTTCCATCAAGCTCCTTTCATTCCTCCTCTTCCTGTTTCACCCCGAGCATCCTTAAGTCTTCCATCAAGCTCCTTTCATTCCTCCTCTTCCTGTTTCACCCCGAGCATCCTTAAGTCTTCCATCAAGCTCCTTTCATTCCTCCTCTTCCTGTTTCACCCCGAGCGTCCTTAAGTCTTCCATCAAGCTCCCTTCATTCCTCCTCTTCCTGTTTCACCCCGAGCGTCCTTAAGTCTTCCATCAAGCTCCTTTCATTCCTCCTCTTCCTGTTTCACCCCGAGCATCCTTAAGTCTTCCATCAAGCTCCTTTCATTCCTCCTCTTCCTGTTTCACCCCGAGCATCCTTAAGTCTTCCATCAAGCTCCCTTCATTCCTCCTCTTCCTGTTTCACCCCGAGCATCCTTAAGTCTTCCATCAAGCTCCTTTCATTCCTCCTCTTCCTGTTTCACCCCGAGCATCCTTAAGTCTTCCATCAAGCTCCCTTCATTCCTCCTCTTCCTGTTTCACCCCGAGCGTCCTTAAGTCTTCCATCAAGCTCCTTTCATTCCTCCTCTTCCTGTTTCACCCCGAGCATCCTTAAGTATTCCATCAAGCTCCCTTCATCCCTCCTCTTCTCCCTTTACTTAATCCCCTGCTCCGTCTCTTCCAGGACTTTGGGGACGACGGCTCTCTGTACATCACCAAGGTGACGACCATCCACATGGGGAACTACAGTTGCCATGCCTACGGCTACGAAGACCTCCATCAGACCCATGTGCTGCAGGTGAATGGTCAGTAGCGGCTCCTTTCTTTCCTCCACCGGGGACTAAATGCTTTGAGCTTTGAGATCCTCTGTTCTTCTTCCTGTGAAGCAGACATGTTAACCCTTTAGCCACAATTAAAGTTGTTTAAATGTCACCGTGACGCGTCGCCGGGGGCGTCGGCTCAGCTGCAGCGTCAACGCGTCATATGAATAACTTACAGGGAAAGTAAATAAATGACCTTTTTATTGATAAATCTGCCCAATACTTTCTCCAATGATTCGTTATTCATTCAAGTGTTAGAAAGAAAAGGGGGAAAATGAACATTACATTAAGATAATGTCTTTAGAAGTCTTGAGATGATGAGTGGGAAAGAAAAAGTTGTTTTTCATAACAACCCCCCCCACCCCCCCCACCCCCCATTCCTCCACCTTCCTTTGCTGGTCTTCTTCGGTAAGCAGGAGATATGTGTGAATAAATTCCTGCGTGTGTGTGTGTGTGTGTGTTCCCTCAGGAGTTACCATGAAACAGTGTGTAATTGGGTTTTCACTCGACCCTCTTCTCTCTCTCTCTCTCTCTCGGTGGTTCCAGTCCCCCCAGTGATCCTGGTCTACCCGGAGACCCAGGCCCAGGAGCCCGGCGTGTCAGCCAGCCTGCACTGCCACGCCGACGGCATCCCGAACCCCACGCTGCTCTGGCTGAAGAACGGCTTGGACCTGCTGCCCCGCTCCTCCAAGCAGCTCTCTCTCCTCGGTGAGGAGGGTTTTCTTTATTATAATTATTTTTGGGGGGAAGTGCTGTCAGCGTAGTGCACGTTTTAGTGCACGTTCAACGCGTGCCACATCCCGGCGGTGGAGTGGTGTTTTTTAGGGATTACGTACCCACGCCGCTGCAGAGAGCTGCACGTTGAGCTTGAAAACCCAGCTGGCGTTCCGTCGAGCTAACTCCTTTTTTATTAAAATCTCAGCTGCAACGTTGGATATTATTTGTTTTCACTCATTTGCAGTCTAAGCGAGGTGATGGAACCCAGATTGCGGTGACCTCGATCAACTCTTCTTTTTCTTTTATTCCCTCGACAAACATCCTTTAGAGGTGAATGAAAAGGGAGATTAGAAGGAATAAAATGAAATATACTGTGTGTGGGGGGGGGGGGAGGGGGGAGTGGACACTCTCAATACAGAAAAGGAGGTGCAGAGTAGAGCATGACTTTTTCTTTTTATGACCTGGTTCTCATTACGGAGGTGTATTGGCTGTGTGTGGGTCATGTGGTAATAGCCTGTTATCAACCCTCACACACTCAAACACGGGAGGTTCTGCAAGGTTCACCAACACATCTAATGTGGGCGAGGGGCGGGACTTGTGCTTTAAAGGGTTCATTGTTTTCATGACAAACATTTAGTTGAAAAGATTATAGTGGAAAAGTACGTTCCCATTTTTATTCAGATTCAAATGAATCCAAAGTGCAGACGAGGTGCGATCCTGCGCTTCCATCTCCACATATGACATATAATGCTGTTAAAGATATGTGTAATAAAAACCCTGAACGAGGGCTCACATCCTCACATTTGGCTTCTGTACAATCTGAATCGCACACTGACACTTGGAGTGTGGACCACAGTCTGGAGCTGGAACCTCACACTCTCTACCAGGTTCCATGTTGTTTGGTTGAAGCAATCCTCTGAACACGGAGGGATGCCTTGACGTGTGATGTCATATTTCATTTTATTTATGACCTTTGTGGGAAGAATGCACAATAATCACTATAATCACATCCGTTGTTAATCGAGGTAAATTAACATGTGAGATAGGTAGGTGGGTAGATAGATAGATAGATAGATAGATAGATAGATAGATAGATAGATAGATAGATAGATAGATAGATAGATAGATAGATAGATAGATAGATAGATAGATAGATAGATAGATAGGTTGGATGGTAGAAGATAGATAGATAGATAGATAGATGGATAGATAGATGGATAGATAGATAGGTAGGTAGGTAGGTAGGTAGGTGGGTAGGTAGGTAGAAGATCGATAGATAGATAGATAGATAGATAGGTAGGTGGGTGGATGGATGGATGGATGGATGGATGGATGGATGGATGGATGGATGGATGGATGGATGGATGGATGGATGGATGGATGGATGGATGGATGGATAGATAGATAGATAGATAGATAGATAGATAGATAGATAGATAGATAGATAGATAGATAGATAGATAGATAGATAGATAGATAGATAGATAGATAGATAGATAGATAGATAGATAGGTAGGTAGGTAGGTAGGTAGGTGGATGGACATTGTTTTGCTACAGCAGCAATAATCTATAGAGGTTATGCAATTAATGCTTATTAAATAACAAACTATATAGTTATTACCCCACGTGCCCTTTGTGCCAGTGAAGAAGATCTCACTCCAATATTCAAATTCCCCGTCATCAGGAACTGCTGCAAAAGGCTCATTTAATGAGTGGTTGATTTAGTGGTTTTCTATAACAATTGATCTGAACATAATTATGAATTAGCAGTAATTAAAGCAGCGTCTCATTCTACGAAGGCCCGCTTCAAGGCGCCGTTCACTTCAAAGCATTTCACACTTCTTTCCCCCGATAAAAGAGAATTAATATCGGAATCCAGAAGACGTTTCACTAACGGGGAAAAGCTTTGCGCCAACTTCTGGAACGTCTCGTTATTTTGCGACCCGGCAGGCAGACATTAAAAAGAGGGATGACGTCAGGCTTTATTACCGTTTTGGTAAATATTGTTTCTGCAGGAAGACAAAGCACTGACGGTCGGGGAGCTTTTAGTTTGAAAAGAAGAAATCCAACAGGATGCTATGGATACTTCAAGACATGAAGGGGGATGAAAGCTGAAAGGTGTAAAGTGCTTTGTGTTCACGGTCGAGCTGTAAAGTGCTTCGTGTTCACGGTCGAGCTACATGCAGTACTGATAGAGATCAGAGTGCAGCTGTACATCACAGCGAGCATCAGACGGCCGGCCTCCCACGGTGACCTCTGTGACCTCACCTTTCATCCAACATCTAACACAGCTGCAGCTTTGAGGCAAACAATGCAGCGTTCTGTAGCACGCCGGGAGGATAAGAGTGAAACTAGACGAGAAGTTAAAGACACAAGACAGAGAGGGTCTGACGAAGCCGGTTTCTTTCTGGTGGTAGTTTCTGACACTTTGTTAATAAGTAACTTAAAGGGTAATACGGAGTGGGTTTTAAGTGCAGTGTAAGTCAGCCATGTGCTCTCTTTAAAGCTGCCACACTCCTCTGACAATAAAAGTCATTTATTCCTCACATTACACCGACGTTGTCTCTGTCGGGGGGGGTTGTTTTCGTCAGATAACCCTTTAAAAACACAATAAATGTCCAAATGTTTTTGGCTGATAATTAATCCTTCTCCTAAAATGCATCATACATGTACCCGGTAAAGATGAAACATAATGCATCATACATGTACCCGGTAAAAATGAAACATAATGCATCATACATGTACCCGGTAAAGGTGAAACATAATGCATCATACATGTACCCGGTAAAGATGAAACATAATGCATCATACATGTACCCGGTAAAGATGAAACATAATGCATCATACATGTACCCGGTAAAGATAAAACATAATGCATCATACATGTACCCGGTAAAGATGAAACATAATGCATCATACATGTACCCGGTAAAGATGAAACATAATGCATCATACATGTACCCGGTAAAAATGAAACATAATGCATCATACATGTACCCGGTAAAGGTGAAACATAATGCATCATACATGTACCCGGTAAAGATGAAACATAATGCATCATACATGTACCCGGTAAAGATGAAACATAATGCATCATACATGTACCCGGTAAAGATGAAACATAATGCATCATACATGTACCCGGTAAAGATGAAACATAATGCATCATACATGTACCCGGTAAAAATGAAACATAATGCATCATACATGTACCCGGTAAAGGTGAAACATAATGCATCATACATGTACCCGGTAAAGATGAAACATAATGCATCATACATGTACCCGGTAAAGATGAAACATAATGCATCATACATGTACCCGGTAAAGATGAAACATAATGCATCATACATGTACCCGGTAAAGATGAAACATAATGCATCATACATGTACCCGGTAAAGGTGAAACATAATGCATCATACATGTTTCCTCTCTCCTCGCAGCCAACGGCAGCGAGCTCCTGATCGGCAGCGTCCGGTACGAGGACACCGGCGCCTACACGTGCATCGCCAAGAACGAGGTGGGCGTGGACGAGGACATCTCCTCGCTGTTCGTGGAAGACTCGGCCAAGAAGACACGTAAGACGCTTCGGAAGCGATGCTGCCGTTAATCCCACCGGACATAATCTAACGTGGTATTTAAAGTGACGTACGCGGTAACTTCTCCTGACGGCGTCATCGGTCTCCAGTCACGCATCATCAGTTTTTTAAATCACATATTTCTACGTGCCTTTGATATATTTTGGGACTTTCGTTGGATTGCATCATGTTCCCCGTCTCCACCGAGAGAACCGCTGATCTGAGGCAAAAGAATCGATGACTTCTGAGTGATTTATTGATTTTGGTGGAACATGTTGTCGCCGTCAGATATGATTCGTTGTTAGAGAAGTTGCCCCAAAAAGTGATTTCATGTTCTCTTTTCTCCCGTTTTCCTTGTTCCATTCCTCGATGGCTGAATCTGCAGTTGCCAACATCCTGTGGAGAGAAGAAGGTAATACATACCTCTTCTCCATAATACACAACCCTTGTCAGAGGGCTTTTGTTCACTGGGAGCAGGACAACATGTGTGCGCCGCTCTCTCCAAGAGAAACAAAGTGGTTTCCTCTGCAGCATCAGACTTTCCTCCAAGCCTCTCCTCCTCCCTCGGGCCTCGAGCTGCTTCATCCTTTCTTCGCTGTCTAAGAGAGGAAGCTCCTCCTCCCGAGCCGGAGGAGGCGTGAGAGCTGTAACACCGTGTGGTCTTTTTAAAGCAGTAAACAAATCCACCCTGTCTTTACCGTGTATATATATATATATTAATATATCCATATTATTACCACATCATTAGGAGCACTGGCCCCCCCGCTGTGGCGGAGAGTGCAAAGCAAACGCAACAATATGTTTTATGTATTTACATCATCACGCGACAGCTTCACAGAGCCAGAGAGCTCGTTCACGAACACAACGCGCGTGACCTCGTGACCTCGTGACCTCGTGACCTTCACACACAGCATGATCATTAATATACATGTGCATGCGTATTGTGCGTATCTGATATGTTTTAACCATCACAGCTGTCGGATGAGACGGGAGTGCGAGTCCTTTTAATGTGCACGTGTTGGCCCCCCCCCCCCCTCCCCCCCCCCCCCCCCCCCCGTCGACGTGTTCACCTCCGCCCGTGTTCCCCCTGCAGGGCTGAGCGTGGGGAACATGTTCTACGTGTTCTCCGACGAGGGCGTCACGGTGCTGCAGCCCGCCGGCTGCGAGGTACGCCGACACATGGCGAGGACGGAGAGGATCGTCGCCACCTACGTGAGTCGTGTGTGGTCCATCTGTTCATTGTGTCAGATCAGAGTAGATTACACCAGGGACATGTCAGGTAATGACCCCCCCCCCCCCCCCCATGTATATATTACTAAATACATTTTAGAGTAACAGTCAGAATGAATGCATGAAGAAAGAAAGGCACTCAAACCACCAGCTGCTCAGCTCTCATCCCCATTAAGTTGTGATGCGTCTTCCCAACACGCTCTGCAGGGGACCAAAACAACAACAACAACAACAACCTTGTTTACTCCAGTCACAGCAACTTCTCCTCATCAGCCGACTCCTCCATCTTTTATTGGAATCTGTGTCGTGGGCCAAACGTATGAAACTATTGCATCTCGCCTATTAAATAAATCTAGCAACCAAATCACAAAATGAATTACTTTGTGTAACTATAGTAAATTCATATCTCATATTCACGGCCTTCGTTGTCAATAGAGATTCTATCAGCAGTTTACTAATAAACTAATAACTGGATAACTAATTTTAAGACTTATAAAAATGAGTTTCATTCTAAAGAACAACTTTAAATCTTGTGTTTATCAAAGATGTGCTCTCATAAGCATGTGGGGGGGGGGGGGGGGGGGCAGACCATAATCCATAATGGGATTACTCGTGTCCATTAGTCAATACAGAGTCGATCCCACGCAGCCGGAGGGGTTTAATCCACTGGAGAACGTCCCCCTCACGGAGCGACGGGCTTCAGGTGCTAAAGGTTCCTTTGGGTTCTCCGGGGAACCTGTAATCCTGTTAGAGATCAATGCCAACTCGATAAGCAGTTGCTGCTGCTTTGTGTGTGTGTGTGTGTGTGAAGTTTTTGATCCAATTTATATTTATATATATATATATATTGAAATAACTGATGGTTCCAGATCTTAACCCCCCCCCCCCCATATGGTAGAAAATATGCATAATTATGAACTTGCTGTTCAATGCAACAACCAATAAAATCCACATGAATATAAAAAAAATGTTGAATCATCTTCCAGCTTGAATTATGGGAGAGGCTCGATGGAGTAAAGTGCCTCTCCTCCTCCTCCTCCTCCTCCTCCTCCTCCTCCTCCTCCCATCATGCTCTCTGCTCTCCTCCTCCTTCCTCCTCCTCATCCTCCTCCTCCTCCTCCCATCATGCTCTCTGCTCTCTTCTTCCTCCTCCCATCATGCTCTCTGCTCTCCTCCTCCTCCTCCTCCTCCCATCATGCTCTCTGCTCTCCTCCTCCTTCCTCCTCCTCCTCCCATTATGCTCTCTGATCTCTTCTTCCTTCTCCCATCATGCTCTCTGCTCTCCTCCTCCTTCCTCCTCCTCCTCCTCCCCCTCCCATCATGCTCTCTGCTCTCCTCCTCCTTCCTCCTCCTCCTCCTCCTCCTCCTCCTCCCATCATGCTCTCTGCTCTCCTCCTCCTTCCTCCTCCTCCTCCTCCCATCATGCTCTCTGCTCTCTTCTTCTTCCTCCCATCATGCTCTCTGCTCTCCTCCTCCTTCCTCCTCCTCCTCCTCCCATCATGCTGTCTGCTCTCTTCTTCCTCCTCCCATCATGCTCTCTGCTCTCTTCTTCCTCCTCCTCCTCCTCCTCCTCCTCCCATCATGCTCTCTGCTTGCTCCTCCCATCATGCTCTCTGCTCTCTTCTTCCTCCTCCTCCTCCTCCTCCTCCTCCTCCTCCCATCATGCTCTCTGCTTGCTCCTCCCATCATGCTCTCTGCTCTCCTCCTCCTTCCTCCTCCTCCTCCTCCTCCTCCTCCCATCATGCTCTCTGCTTGCTCCTCCCCAGGAGGAGATGTGCCCTAAAGGTGAGGGGGTGTCCCCCCAGCACTGCGTGTGGTCCTCGGCAGTCAACATCCGTGATAAGTACATCTACGTGACCCAGCCCCTCCTGAGCCGCCTGCTGGTGGTCGACGTCCAGGCGCAGAAGGTGGTGCAGGTGGGTCTCAGGAGTTATTCCTCTAAGTGACAGCTGCTATGAAGTGTGGGGAAACTGTGCATTTGTACGCGGCTGCTGTGCGGAAACAATATTTATTTTATTTATTTTATTTATTTTATTTATTTTATTTATTTTATTTATTTTATTTATTTTATTTATTTTATTTATTTTATTTTATTTATTTTATTTTACTTTTATTTTATTTTATTTATTTTATTTATTTTATTTATTTTATTTATTTTATTTATTTTATTTATTTTATTTATTTTATTTATTTTATTTATAATTTATAATTTTAGTTTCCCCCTCAATGTCAACGTTATTTTCATGGCAGAATAAGTTGGAAACGTTCAAAATCACCCCGTCTATTTACACCGTGCAGCCGACGGCGCGCTTCATGTCGATCGGCGTCACCGACATGAAGCGCGCCCGACTCAACGCCGCTGACGTAAAGAGGACCACATGCAAGGGGACGTAAATCAAACGCACCTCGAGCGCCATTCATCTCGCCCGTAACGGCTGTTTAGGGACCGAGTCCCTCGGGCGCTCCTTCCAGGGTCGACGCCATCAATACTGAGGAAGTAGGACTCAAGGAGGCGAAGGGAGGAACAGTCCGAGTAAAGAGGAGTTCAAACTAAATAACTGTGATCACAGCTAGTCATGGAAGGAGGAACAGAGGTCGCGACCTTTCGGTGTATTGCTGCTCACCGGCTGCCCCCTTCTTCCTCTCCTCTCCGTCCAACACTTCCTCCCATTGATCACCCTGTCGCCCCTCCCTTAATGCATCCTCCTCGTCTTCCTCCTCGTCTTCCTCCTCCTCATCCTCCTCATCCTCCTCATCCTCCTCGTCTTCCTCCTCGTCTTCCTCCTCCTCCTCCTCCTCATCATCCTCGTCATCCTCCTCGTCTTCCTCCTCGTCTTCCTCCTCGTCTTCCTCCTCCTCATCCTCCTCATCATCCTCCTCATCCTCCTCGTCTTCCTCATCCTCCTCCCCCACCGAGTCCAAGTGAGCCCACCGGTGTCCAGGTGAGCCCACCGGGTCCAGGTGAGCCCACCGGGTCCAGGTGAGCCCACCGGGTCCAGGTGAGCCCACAGAGTCCAGGTGAGCCCACCGGGTCCAGGTGAGCCCCCCGGGGTCCAGGTGAGCCCACCGGGGTCCAGGTGAGCCCCCCGGGTCCAGGTGAGCCCCCCGGGGTCCAGGTGAGCCCACCGGGTCCAGGTGAGCCCACCGGGTCCAGGTGAGCCCCCCGGGGTCCAGGTGAGCCCACCGGGTCCAGGTGAGCCCACCGGGTCCAGGTGAGCCTCTTCACCACGTCGACTGGTTCACTTCCTGCAGTCAGTCGTCTTTTTCGGGTTCTTTTGTGCTTTTTCTTTCACTTGAGAAAAATACTGATGATGATCTTTGAAGTAAAAAAACAAAACAAAAACAAATATTCTGGTTTCCTGAAGGATGAAATTGTATTTTTTTTTTCTACCTCCGTCAACGATTCGTAAAGAAACCTCAGGATCCATTTGTGATATGAGATGAGATAATGTGAGCAACGTTTTGGGTTCATAACGTTTTTGGGGTGTTGACATCATTTCTGAAAAAAAAAACCTTATTCTGAAAATAATAAGACATCTAGTCCCTTTTTTAAAGGTTTCAAAGCTACATGGAGGCCTCACCTCAGGGTTACCTCTCCCCCCCCCCCCCCCCCCCCCACACACACACACACACACACACACACACACACACACACACGTGTACATACGCACTGTTGACACTTGGCTGGCCGGCAATATATGAGCCATGAGCCAGAAACCAGAAGCCAGAAGCCAGAAACCAGAAACCAGAAACCAGAAACCAGAAACCAGGAACCATGATCCAGAAGCCAGAAGCCAGAAACCAGAAACCAGAAACCAGAAACCAGGAGCCAGAAGCCAGAAGCCAGAAGCCAGAAACCAGAAGCCAGAAACCAGAAACCAGAAGCCAGAAACCAGGAGCCAGGAGCCAGAAGCCAGAAGCCAGAAACCAGAAACCAGAAACCAGAAACCAGGAGCCAGGAGCCAGGAGCCAGAAGCCAGAAGCCAGGAGCCATGAGCCAGGAGCCAAAAGCCAGGAGCCATGAGCCAGAAGCCAGGAGCCATGAGCCAGAAGCCAGAAGCCAGGAGCCATGAGCCAGGAGCCAAAAGCCAGGAGCCATGAGCCAGAAGCCAGGAGCCATGAGCCAGAAGCCAGGAGCCAGAAGCCAGAAGTCAGGAGCCAGGAACCAGAAGCCAGGAGCCAGGAGCCAGAAGCCAGAAACCAGAAACCAGAAACCAGAAACCAGAAACCAGAAACCAGAAGCCAGGAGCCAGGAGCCAGAAGTCAGGAGCCAGAAACCAGAAGTCAGGAGCCAGAAACCAGAAACCAGGAGTCAGCAGACCCCCCCCCCCCCCACACACACACACACACACACATCTCTCTCTTCGTTTCTCTTCTTCCCCCTGTTCTCGTCCTCTGCCAGTCATGCTGTGTTCTCTCTGTTCTTCCAGCTGAAACGTGTCTCCGCCCCTTTGGAGAAGTTCCCTTTGAGCGGCTTTGATTGGTTTTCCCGTGTTTTCAAGCTTACTCTTAATTTCGACACGTTTACCTCGATAATTATTTTTTTTGCTGCCACCCATTATTTAATTCAATACCTTTTCCATCCTTTTGATGTATTTTAATGACCGTAAAATGAGACTTTAATTGAGCTCAAGAACAACGGCTCTAACCTCCGACAGGCCGTCAAGACGGATCCCTTCCCGGTGAAGATGCTCTACGACAAGTCACATGACCAGGTCTGGGTCCTGACGTGGGGCGACATGGACCGAACACACCCGACTCTCCAGGTGAGTTTCAGAAGCTTCAGAAGCTTGAAAAGCAGTTTGACTGCATCCACTAAATCCCAAAACGACAATGAGTTGTTGTGTTTCTTGTCTGCGTGGTGCGTTTCCTGTCTGCGTGTTGTGTTTCCTGTCTACGTGTTGTGTTTCCTGTCTGCGTGGTGTGTTTCCTGTCTGTGTGGTGTGTCTCCTGTCTGCGTGTTGTGTTTCCTGTCTGCGTGGTGTGTTTCCTGTCTGCGTGTTGTGTTTCCTGTCTGCGTGGTGTGTTTCCTGTCTGCGTGTTGTGTTTCCTGTCTGCGTGGTGCGTTTCCTGTCTGCGTGGTGCGTTTCCTGTCTGCGTGGTGTGTTTCCTGTCTGTGGTGTGTTTCCTGTCTGTGTTGTGTTTCCTGTCTGCGTGTTGTGTTTCCTGTCTGCGTGGTGTGTTTCCTGTCTGCGTGGTGTGTTTCCTGTCTGCGTGGTGCGTTTCCTGTCTGTGGTGAGTTTCCTGTCTGCGTGTTGTGTTTCCTGTCTGCGTGGTGTGTTTCCTGTCTGCGTGTTGTGTTTCCTGTCTGCGTGGTGTGTTTCCTGTCTGCGTGTTGTGTTTCCTGTCTGCGTGGTGTGTTTCCTGTCTGCGTGTTGTGTTTCCTGTCTGCGTGGTGCGTTTCCTGTCTGCGTGGTGCGTTTCCTGTCTGCGTGGTGTGTTTCCTGTCTGTGGTGTGTTTCCTGTCTGTGTTGTGTTTCCTGTCTGCGTGTTGTGTTTCCTGTCTGCGTGGTGTGTTTCCTGTCTGCGTGGTGTGTTTCCTGTCTGCGTGGTGCGTTTCCTGTCTGTGGTGAGTTTCCTGTCTGCGTGTTGTGTTTCCTGTCTGCGTGGTGTGTTTCCTGTCTGTGGTGAGTTTCCTGTCTGCGTGTTGTGTTTCCTGTCTGCGTGGTGTGTTTCCTGTCTGCGTGTTGTGTTTCCTGTCTGCGTGGTGTGTTTCCTGTCTGCGTGTTGTGTTTCCTGTCTGCGTGGTGTGTTTCCTGTCTGCGTGGTGTGTTTCCTGTCTGCGTGGTGCGTTTCCTGTCTGCGTGTTGCGTTTCCTGTCTGTGGTGAGTTTCCTGTCTGCGTGTTGTGTTTCCTGTCTGCGTGGTGTGTTTCCTGTCTGCGTGTTGTGTTTCCTGTCTGTGGTGAGTTTCCTGTCTGCGTGTTGTGTTTCCTGTCTGCGTGGTGTGTTTCCTGTCTGCGTGGTGCGTTTCCTGTCTGTGGTGAGTTTCCTGTCTGCGTGTTGTGTTTCCTGTCTGCGTGGTGTGTTTCCTGTCTGCGTGTTGTGTTTCCTGTCTGCGTGGTGCGTTTCCTGTCTGCGTGGTGCGTTTCCTGTCTGCGTGTTGCGTTTCCTGTCTGCGTGGTGCGTTTCCTGTCTGCGTGGTGTGTTTCCTGTCTGCGTGGTGCGTTTCCTGTCTGCGTGGTGCGTTTCCTGTCTGCGTGGTGCGTTTCCTGTCTGCGTGGTGCGTTTCCTGTCTGCGTGGTGCGTTTCCTGTCTGCGTGGTGTGTTTCCTGTCTGCGTGGTGCGTTTCCTGTCTGCGTGGTGCGTTTCCTGTCTGCGTGGTGCGTTTCCTGTCTGCGTGGTGCGTTTCCTGTCTGTGTGGTGCGTTTCCTGTCTGCGTGGTGCGTTTCCTGTCTGCGTGGTGCGTTTCCTGTCTGCGTGGTGTGTTTCCTGTCTGCGTGGTGCGTTTCCTGTCTGTGTGGTGCGTTTCCTGTCTGCGTGGTGCGTTTCCTGTCTGCGTGGTGTGTTTCCTGTCTGCGTTGCTGCTTTCGATGGTTTAGAACATTTACCAGAAAGAAAAAAACACATAAATCTCCAGCTGCTTTGGACCGCTGGTGATGGAGGCTTCACAGATGAGAAATGATCACAGGTGTGGTTTAATCCACCTCGGAGGGATCGGGCGAGGGATGAGAGGAGGCCGAGGTGTGTGTGTGTGTGTGTGTGTGTGTGTGTGTGTGTGTGTGTGTGTGTGTGTGTGTGTGTGTGTGTGTGTGTGTGTGTGTGTGTGTGTGTGTGTGTGTGTGTGTGTGTGTGTGTGTGTGTGTGTGTGTGTGTGTGTGTGTAAAACACTAGCCCACTGAGGGATTCCATTGTAATCTCAGTAATAGGCACAAACATGTTTATTGTGGTCTTCGTCCCGTCGGGGGGGGCGTCGTCATGTGAGGTGTTGTGTTGACACACACTCAGGTGTTTGTCCGGCTCTGTGAGGACCTTTGGAGGGAAATGACTCATTTTATATTCAGAAAATCCCCTGAAAGAATCAATTCTTCTTCTTTCTTTCTTTCTTTTATTCAACCGGTGCTGTTTGCATTGTTGCTTCTGAACACCAGTGGCTTCATGTATATTGATATTTATTCAATTAAAATGTTAATCAGTGGTTGTGTTGCTGTTAATGGCGCCCTTGTTTGTCAAATTGTGTGTGCGTGTGTGTGTGTGTGTGTGTGTGTGTGTGTCTGTGTGTGTGTGTGTGTGTGTGTGTGTGTGTGTGTGTGTGTGTGTGTGTGTGTGTGTGTGTCCCAGTATAGGTGCACACTCCGTGGCGTTTGTGTTGGAGTTGTTTTTATTCTCTTTAGAGGTTTTAATAATAAATGAAGCAGAAAATTCTATGAAAATGTGTTTTTTCATCACAATTTTCTTCTATAATTTGAAAACAATCAGAGCAGCTTTGCATAACATTGGTGGCCGTCGCTTGAACATACTCAACCACTCCCCCCCCTAAACACACACACACACACACTTCCTGCACTTCTTCAGGAGTAATGAATAATTAGAGAAAGGGGGGGGGGGGGGGGTCACTAAAAAATGTAATTGCAGGGGGAACTGCATAATGGGAGTGGGGGGCCACGTGGATCACAGCCCAAATGTGTGTGTGTGTGTGTGTGTGTGTCTGTGTGTGTGTGTGTGTGTGTGTGTGTGTGTGTGTGCGCGCGCGCGTGCGTGCGTACGTGCGTGCGTGCGTCTGTGTGTCTGTGTGTCTGTCTGTGTGTGTGTGTGTGTGTTTATGTGTGTCTGTGTGTGTGTGTCTGTGTCTGTGTGTGTGTGTGTCTGTCTGTGTGTGTCTGTGTGTGTGTGTGTGTGTCTGTATGTATCTGTGTCTGTGTCTGTATGTGTGTGTGTGTGTGTTTACGTGTGTGTGTGTCTGTGTGTGTGTGTCTGTGTCTGCGTGTGTGTGTCTGTATGTATCTGTGTCTGTGTCTGTATGTGTGTGTGTGTGTGTTTACGTGTGTGTGTGTCTGTGTGTGTGTGTCTGTGTCTGCGTGTGTGTGTCTGTGTCTGTCTGTGTGTGTGTGTGTGTGTCTGTGTGTGTGTGTGTCTGTGTCTGTGTCTGTCTGTGTGTGTGTGTTTGCGTGTGTGTGTGTGTGTGTGTCTGTGTCTGTGTGTGTGTGTGTGTGTGTGTGGGTCTGTGTCTGTGTGTCTGTGTCTGTCTGTGTGTCTGTGTGTGTGTGTGTGTGTGTGTGTGTGTGTGTGTGTGTGTGTCTCAATATCTCTGTGCACACATCAGAGCGTGATGTTGTTTCATTGGAGGAGACCAATGGAGGGGGCGTGGCCTCTCCGTCAGCCACAAATGTGTTCGACACTGATTTAAATTATTAAAACGACAAGAAGTTTTCCATTCAGGTGTAAAAAATTAGTTTTTTAATACGTTTTTAATTTGTATTGTTTCACTCTTTATTGTAAACAACTTTGTTTTATTAAAAATACAATACGAGTTCATCAGCCACAAATTGTGGTCATTGCAAGAAGGGCCGGCTGTCACCTGAATTATTTTTGTTTACTTGTTTATTTTCTACAAAAAGCGTCAACGAAATAAGCCAAACCTTTTCACATTTTAATACCACAATAGAACTGTCTGATAATATGATATTTACTATTTAAATGATCAACACACACATCGTTTAAAGTGTCTCTTAACTTTGAAAAAATACCCCAAAAAACCTACATTTTAAAACAATAAATCAATATGCATATATATAAATATACGAGATATATATATATAAATATATAGATATATAATACACGCCTCGGGGAATAAAACCAACAAAGTATTAATTAATTTGAGTCTTCCAGAGAATCCATCACAGACTTTATTATTGCTCCCCTGGAGCCACGAGAGGAGCGTTCTGATAGTATAGAGTTAGGGTTAGTAAGATTTATGGAATTATCTTAATAACACACACACACATATATATATATATATATATATATATATATATATATATATATATATATATCTATATCAGACGAGTGCGTGCCTCGCGCTCTCCAAACATGCTGCGGATGTTTATCTCTTATATTTATGAGTCACCTGATATGAGATATGAGTTGTTCTCATGAAGCAAAGAAAGGTCGTCGCAACAATAAGAGCAGCTGATGTTTATAATTATTATTATTAGAGTAACTATCTTCTGCAGACGTTGTTCTTTGATATAAATGTTTTTTACGTTCTCTAAACATTGTGGTTATGATTTAATATATTTAATATATATTTAATAATCACGCTGATCTTCCTCCAACAGGTGATCCCTCAAGCCAGCGTGGGAGAAGTTCACCACGCCGTCCGCACGACTTTCCAGAAGGTCAACGACTTCTTCATCCCCCCAACCAACCTCATCATCACCCACGTGAGGTAGGACAGCACACACACACACACACACACACACACACACACACACACACACACACACGATGCAGAAGGGCTCCTAACCTTCCTCCTGACCTTTGCCCCTTCAGGTTCGCCTTCGTCTTCCTCCAAAACGAACCCGCGGTGCACAAGATCGACCTGGAGAGCTTCCGCCGGGTGAAGACCATCAGCCTGAGGAACTACAGCTGCGTGCCGGTCAGCATGGCCTACACGCACCTGGGGGGGTTCTACTTCGTGCAGTGCCGGAGCCGCCCGGGGGCCCCGGCCCAGCTGCTCATCGACAGCGTGACGGACGCGGTGACGGGGCCCAACCGCAACGTCACCGGGCGGCCGTTCGTGTCGCCGGACGGCCGCTACGTGGTGACGCCCGACCCGGAGAGCTCGAGGCTGACGGTCCAGACGGTGTCGTTCCGGGGGGAGCTGGCCCTGAACCGGGAGCTGGACCAGCCCGGAGCCGTCTCCGATCTGGCTTTCCAGCCCTCCTTCGCGGAGTCCAACCAGCACGTGGCGGTCGCCGCCTCGGCCTCAGGCACGGACCTGCTATTCGCCGACCTGTCCTCGGGCCGCGCCGAGGTCCTCCGGAGCCTCAAGGAGCCCCTGGGCCCCCGAGCCTGGCCCTGGGGAGGCCCCGCCCGGGTGGTGGTCTCCAGCGGCTTGTTCGGACCGTACCTGTTGACGCCGTCGGCCGAGTCCGTCTTCGTCCTGGACGGCAAACAGAGGACGCCGCACTGCGAGGTGTCGGACATCAAGAGGGGGAACACGGTCGTCTGGGTGGGCGAGGTATGAGCACGATGATTAATAAACGAAAAGAAAAGAGTCGTAGACGTGAAATGGTCAAAACAAATAGATGAAAAGGGAAGTGTCAGGCCACGTGACTTTATTATAGGATTTATGTGAACATGAGTAGTGGACTGGACCCCCGGGACCGAGAGGGGAACACGACCGGCTCATCGTATCAAAAGTACACTTAAAAAATAGAATAATTGATCAAAACCTTTAAATGGAGAAAACTCCGTTTTGATATTGGGAGAAAGTGTCACGTGCACTCGACTATACAGAATTGTACATTATTGCACTTCCTTCCATTGTTATTCCGGCGAATATGTACCTGCAGAGGGGTTATTGTTATGATCTATGAACTATGCACAACGCTCACTTTTTTTAGAGTAAAAAAAAGCTTCTTTTTTTTTCCTCCGATTTTTGTTTATCTCAACAATGTTTTGTCGTCTTCACCCCGTGATGCATATTAATCACCACGAACTGTCCGTCCCGCCTCTAGTGTGTGTGTGTGTGTGTGTGTGTGTGTGTGTGTGTGTGTGTGTGTGTTCTGAGTCCTTTTATTAAATCGTTTATCCCCCGGGTCTCGTTCCCCTCTGAGAGCTCGTGGCTCTCCCGGTGCCGGCGGAGGTCACGAGGTCAACTCCTCCCCTCTTCACGGAGCTCCGTCGGCGGTGGAACCGTACACCTCGGGTTCTCGTACACCTCGGGTTCTCGTACACCTCGGGTTCTCGGGTTCTCGTACACCTCGGGTTCTCGTACACCTCGGGTTCTCGTACACCTCGGGTTCTCGGGTTCTCGTACACCTCGGGTTCTCGTCTCCCATCCGTTCACCTCGGCATCAAACCGCCGGTGTGTCCCACTTTCTGCATATAAAAAAAAAAAAAAAAAAAAAAAAACTTTTTCACACACATTTATAGAGGAAATAAATATCTCAAAACCAATCAGCCGTTTTTCAAAACTAGAGACATTAAGCGTCACATTCAGTTTTAATCGTTCTTCCCATTTCAAGGAATACGTATTGATTGTTAAAATTACAAAGATGTCCACAAGTGAAGCGAACTTTATGACCCAGTGAACAGCAGCAGATTAAAAAAAAATGTATTCGCACCCAAAGCAAAATGTGTATTCTCCCTAAATAAGTATTTAAATTATTATTATTTTATGCAAACATTTTTTATTAGAAAACATACGCGTTTAGAAAAACTATCAACTTGGCACATTTAAATATTCTTAACTGAACTAATCAGATAAAAGCCAAACAAAAAGCAGACCCAACAACAACAACAACAACAACAAACAACGTCAACTTGCTGTTGAATTAAATCTAATGAAGAAATAGAAATATCGCAGCCTTTAGGATGTTGACCCTTGATGACCTTTTTAAAAGGAGAGAGATTAAATGATACTAATCTCTAGCGGACATTAATTATTAAGAGTCCTTTGAGTAACGGCGTCATGTGGTTTGATGGTTTCTTTCTCCCAGAATCAAAACCCAAATAAATGATTAATCATCACTTCCTGGTTGTGCCCCGTAACTCCTCCCCCATCCGTCTGCAGGCAATGACGTCATGATTGGAGTTTTGTCAAATTGGTAGCCCAATTTTTGTCACTGTATCAATAAAAAATAAAATACTAATCTTATTGTTGCTTCCTAAAGTCACCCCCCTGAGACGTGCATGTAGTGACAATAGACCCACATGACCACTGTAGACCCCCTCGTGATCTCTGTCACACGCCCTCCCGTCATCACGTCCGTCAGCTGATCTCTTAAAGGTACGGCGTCCCCGCTTCGTGTCACGTGACTCTCTTTCCCCTCGAAGGCGTCATGGACGTCGGTAGGAACCACTGTTGTAGATAAACATCGTTCATGTTTTAGGACACGTTCAGACGTGACACAACCGATGTACAGTTTTCTTTATGCATTTTGTGTGTTCTGGTTTATGAGGGAATTGTTTTGTAAGAAAAAAATCGAATTAAATATATTGTAAAAATCTGCCGTTCTTCTGTGTTTCTTTTCGTGTATTTTGTAAAATGTGTCGATTTCAACTGAAGTATTTATTAGCCTACGAATGACTTTATCGAGTCATAGTTTGGTATTTAAATGTTGGGGGAAAAAGACAGTTACAGTTATGAGAGTTATGAGAGTTAAAATATTTGATTCGTCACATAAGACAAAGAAAAGTGCTTAAAAAAATTGTTTTTGTACTAATTCAAGCTGCTAACTTTTAGCATTTGTGCTATTCAAAATCTAATATGATCGTAAACTGAATATAATCTTGAGTTTTTGGGAAATTGTCCCTGAAAAACTTTTTTCTGACAATAAATGAGACCAAGCGATCGGCAAAATAATTTGATTGATACATATTTAAAATATTTAAAATATAAGACATAACAAAACAACAGGGAAAACTGTACTATTGGAACATCACTCCATTATTACCACATAATGGTACATTGCAATATTTCATATATGCATATTGCATAGCAAAATACTGTATTACCTGTATATAAACAGGACCATCATCTGTCAATGGGTGAACATTCATACGTCGTCGACTGGATTTATTTCCAGCACCAAAATTAATGTCATTTATTTTTTTGTCTTCAACGGCAGAGCGTGGTTAAAAATAAAAATGTTTGTTTAGAAGAAATAGTTTATGGTTCTGGATTCTCAACTGAGTATAATTTCCTTAGTTTTTAACATATTTTTTCTCTTTTGTTTGAAAAAAAAAAGACATTTCAAGACTGATAGAAGAAGAACTTAATTATATCGGGATAAACCCCTCGAGGTGTTTCATTGTTCTTTCAAGACAAAACAAAATAAAAAACAGAACAGTAGAAGACAAACACAAAAGTGACAAAAGAGACTTTACATAGCAACACAAATAACTATCTAAATAAGTAAGGGGGAACAAAAATAAGGATTTAAAATCGCTAGAGACATTTTTTAAACACAAATATGACATATTATATATCAGAGGTGTATTTTCATCCAGCCTGGGAAGCACCCCAAACATGCACCCAATGTTTTAAAATAAAAAAACTATAGAATAATAAATAATTCCTTAGAATTTCATTTGGTTGCTCGGACCTTAACTATAACATTAATAACTAAGGCAGAACAAATAAAAGCATGTAAAAAAAACAAGAATATAGACAATCAAACTGCTGATAATCAACAGATTCATCAGTCATGAAAAGGATCCCTAGTTGCATAGTATTACGTAACATTCGCACACACACCTGCCAGTCCACCTCGACCCAGGTGAGACAAGCCCCTCCCCCATGATGCTCTTCTCTCCAAACAATCCATGACTCGCTCTCCCGAGAGGGACAGGAAGTAGGAACGAAGGACTTCCTGTGAGGAGAACCCGACACCACGAAGAGACGGCGTACCGACCACCTCGTGACGGCTGGAAATAATAATCATAATCACAGTTTATTTGGCCTCATTTCAACAAAACTGTAATAAAATCTTTAATTAAGTGAACAAAAGAGATGCTGCAAAGTGAGTCGTTCCTCCTGCAGAAGAAGAAAATTATTACACATCCAAAAAATTATAGAAATGAATACATTTCAACACGAATCTCTGTCAAACGTCTGTAGACACGTCCTGTGTATTAATATGTAAACTGTATTTTAATGTTTCTTTTGGTAAAAGTGGAGCAGATTCTCACTGTTTCCTTTAGTTTTGAGAGTTGAATCTGAAACAAGGCATCATGTGTAGAACTGATTGAATCATATTTATGTCTTAAATGTAGTAAAGTAGAAGTATAAAGTACCATTAAAAACTGTACTTGAACATCTGCGGTCGTACTGAATAATAAAGTCCGCTATTTACAGAATAATTTCTTTGTAAAAATTAATACCCACTGGTTCCCACTGGTAATTAAACATAGGTAAAGTGGAACAAAACAAGACTATATATTTATATATATATATATAGTTATATATATATATATATATATATATATATGTATATACTTATAAATATATATATATATATGGATATTTTGTTATATTGTGTTTTATATATATTTTTATATATATATATATGTATATTTTGTTATATATATATTTATATATATATGTATATTTTGTTATATATATTTATATATACTTATATATATATGTATAAATATATATATATATATATATATATGTATAAATATATATTTATTTATTTACTTATATATATATAAATATATATATATATATATTTATATACAGTATATCTGGAATTTGGGGACAATGGTCACTTATTTGGCACATAAAAAGATTCCATCTTCTTTTAAGGCAAGTAATCAGTTTTAGTGAAAGCTGGTTTAATGTCCGGATTAGTTTTGAAAGACTAATCTAAAGGTTTTGGTTTTGGATCATTAAATAAACTCTAAGATGCTGATTTTATTTCCCAGAGAAAAAAGGTTTCTGGGTATCAAAGATACTTTTAAAGTACTAAAATACATATGATAAGTAATGTTGTACTTTGTGTGAAAACATCAGAAGACATGAGGAAAATAAATATATAAAATTTCAGTGGTCGGAAAATTTAGGAGAATTTCTGTCCAAAGTTAAAATGTTTTTTCTTTGATAAATAAATTTGATATTTTCTTCACATTTATAATAACATCATCCTGTTATTACAGGCCTGGGCGTGCTACAAATGGTTAACAAATAGGTATAAATATTTATGAATAATTCATAAATATTTATAAATAATTATAATAAACATCAAATACCAAATGAAGTAAAACAAAATAAAATAAGGGGGTGTGAGGGTTGTCATTAAGTAACCATGGTAATCCATGTTGAGACATTTTAGAAGAAGTCTCACACTTCACACCCCGTCATGCGTTGTTCACGGCAACCAGAAAAACAACAACCCGATAAAGGAATAAAAAATAAAAGATTTTCACGGTCAGTTTCTCTGGTTTGTGGACAGATTGGAAATAAATAAATAAAAAAGCCATTCTTTCATCTTCAGATCTGCTTCTCACACTGCAGAGAATCTGTCACACGTGCATCATTTATTGAAAGAAGCAATAAATAAACTAAAAGTGAAGAGGAAGGGATGAATTTGAGAAGAGTAACGTCCACTTCTGCACAGATGGGAGATTAGAAAATAAAAGAGGTGGCTTTAATGGTCCCGGCTGGATTTAATTGAATGATTTATTCAGGTAAAGTATTTAATTTAATAATTTATTCAGGTAAAGTATCTTCTATTTAACATCTGCCAGGAATAAATATTAGAAGAAAAAAAAGTTAGCGGAGAAAAATCTTTTTTTTTTTTCATTTTGTGTTGGACTGTCCCTTTAATTAAGGTTTACACACACTCGTGTAACGCGTTACGCAATGCTGGTGAATATGATCTGTGACTTCATAGTTAATGTCACACACACACGAGCCGTGTTTGTTTTGTTTTTTTGGGGGATAAAAATATGTTTTCTGCAGCCGATGCAGAAACAGTCCTCGGAGAAAGGATATCATTTTTCTTTTTGATAAAACAAAAAAAATGAAATATCAGTAACAAACAATACTGTGTGAGAAGAATGCTGAATGTTCTCCGCTGAGGCCCAAAGTTATGTGGAACTAGTGACACACACACACACACACACACACACACATGCATCATAAAACCAAGAATAGTTTTATGATGCATAACTACTATGCATATAAGCTTAATCTAGTTTTAAAAGACGTAGTTCACGGTGGTGATGACTTAAAGTTACAGCGGGTTGCCTTTTTATTCATTTATTTTTTTTACAAACAGTATTTAATAAGTTGCATTAAATATTCTTCAGGTTATTTTTGCTTTTCTAAACAGGCTCCAGCTATCAAATATACAATATTGGTCTAAATTAGTGCTCTTTGGTTACTTTCCCCCATGTGGGCGGTTCCGTCGGTTCTTTTGGAGTCCACATTATTTTTAGAGCAGAAAATCATACGTTTCAATGTGATTTGCGATGTTATTTTTTTTCCACCTTCATGCTCATATTAGTGTGCAGCTCGTAGCGGGTTATTGATCACAACTCAACACATATCGATAAGCACAACTTCTGACAGCTCCTCTTATCCCTGCTGGATTAATCTAAAGGATATAATTATGACGAGTCAGCCGAGCAACTTATGGCCGTCGTCTTGTTATCGTGACGTGAGGCTGGATGTCGTCTGATGATTTTGGGGTTCTTAAATGTGACAGAAGCGTCGTCTTCTCCTGGTTTTAAAAGCTGCACGACAGTAAACGTCAACTGTACGGAGCTGGTGATTAAATGTACATGAGTCAACGGGATGTCTGTGAAGTCAATGTAACCCCCCCCCCCCCCCTCCTCCTCCTCCCACATCCCACATCCCATAAAGGGCGCGTTAATCCTGCCGGATGGAGACGAGCATGGAGAGGAATTAGCAGATGACATTTTAACAAGGATGTCTGTGGTGATGTAACGGGGCCTGATGAAAGTGATGCCACCTCATGGATGCATGTATTGGTGCATGTATGCACAGTGATGGATGCATGTATTGCTGCATGTATGCACAGTGATGGATGCATGTATTGCTGCATGTATGCACAGTGATGGGTGCATGTATTGCTGCATGTATGTACAGTGATGGATGCATGTATTGGTGCATGGATGCACAGTGATGGATGCATGTATTGGTGCATGTATGTACAGTGATGGATGCATGTATTGCTGCATGTATGCACAGTGATGGATGCATGTATTGCTGCATGTATGCACAGTGATGGATGCATGTATTGGTGCATGTATGCACAGTGATGGATGCATGTATTGGTGCATGTATGCACAGTGATGGGTGCATGTATTGCTGCATGTATGTACAGTGATGGATGCATGTATTGGTGCATGGATGCACAGTGATGGGTGCATGTATTGGTGCATGTATGCACAGTGATGGATGCATGTATTGCTGCATGTATGCACAGTGATGGGTGCATGTATTGCTGCATGTATGTACAGTGATGGATGCATGTATTGGTGCATGTATGCACAGTGATGGATGCATGTATTGGTGCATGTATGTACAGTGATGGATGCATGTATTGCTGCATGGATGCACAGTGATGGGTTTACCTCGGTGATATGACTGCAGTTCGTGCATCTGGAGCATGAAGGTTTATGAACTGTGGTGGGTCGTCTCTTCCAAGTGTTGCGTAATCTGCCTGTCTGTCATCTTCAAAGCGAATCCTGCTGCAATTACACTCATTTGTCTTTCTTCTTTCTCTATTTAAACACACACACACACACACACACACATCACCTTCTTAAAACACACACCACTTCTCTGTGAGTTATGAAATGAACTCGTCTTCTCTTTAAAGAGGTGCGACAGCTGGATACGAGCTTCACGAGAGCCAGACGGCTCGTGTTCCTCCATCTAAGTGAGACCGACGGTCCTCTAACTGCTGCACACACACACTACACACTACAAAGACAAACTACACACACCCTGCACACACACCATGCACACACACTGCACACACACTGCACACACACACTACAAAGACACACTACACACACCCTGCACACACACCATGCACACACACTGCACACACACTGAACACACAGTGCACACACACACTGCACACACACACTGAACACACACTGCACACACACTGCACACACACACTGCACACACACACACTACACACACACCCTGCACACACACTGCACACACACGTCGCCGGCGTTCGGGTCCTGTCTCCTTTGGGTCCTGTCTCCTTTGGGTCCTGTCTCGTTCGGGTCCTGTCTCCTTTGGGTCCTGTCTCCTTTGGGTCCTGTCTCGTTCGGGTCCTGTCTCCTTTGGGTCCTGTCTCCTTTGGGTCCTGTCTCCTTTGGGTCCTGTCTCGTTCGGGTCCTGTCTCCTTTGGGTCCTGTCTCCTTTGGGTCCTGTCTCGTTCGGGTCCTGTCTCCTTTGGGTCCTGTCTCGTTCGGGTCCTGTCTCCTTTGGGTCCTGTCTCATTCGGGTCCTGTCTCCTTTGGGTCCTGTCTCGTTTGGATCCTGTCTCGTTTGGGTCCTGTCTCCTTTGGGTCCTGTCTCATTTGGGTCCTGTCTCGTTCGGGTCCTGTCTCCTTTGGGTCCCGTCTCCTTTGGGTCCCGTCTCCGTTGGGTCCCGTCTCCGTTGGGTCCCGTCTCCTTTGGGTCCTGTCTCCTTTGGGTCCTGTCTCCGTTGGGTCTTGTCTCCGTTGGGTCCTGTCTCCTTCGGGTCCTGTCTCGTTCGGGTCCTGTCTCCTTTGGGTCCTGTCTCCTTTGGGTCCTGTCTCCTTTGGGTCCTGTCTCCGTTGGGTCCTGTCTCCTTTGGGTCCTGTCTCCGTTAGGTCCTGTCTCCTTTGGGTCCTGTCTCCTTTGGGTCCTGTCTCCGTTGGGTCCTGTCTCCTTTGGGTCCTGTCTCCGTTGGGTCCTGTCTCCTTTGGGTCCTGTCTCCGTTGGGTCCTGTCTCCTTTGGGTCCTGTCTCCGTTGGGTCCTGTCTCCTTTGGGTCCTGTCTCCTTTGGGTCCTGTCTCTCGGTGGCTACACGTTGACAGAAGGGGAAGAGAGCGGGCCCGACCACAGCGTCTCTGGTTTCCCGATGTTTACCTCAATCCTTCGCTCCTTTGGACCAATCAGCTCATCCGTCCTGAGAGAAGACGGGAATGCTCACGTGACCAGAAAGATACCCGAGGGATCAGGGGGAAGAGACACAATGTGCACCTCAACGGACGCACAACTCCACCTCTGTGATTTAAGCAAAGACAATCCACGGCGCCGTGTAATTACAAGGGTTTATGATCCTGGACGCGCCTCCAGAGAGACGCCGTGTCGGCTCAGACGGGTCGAGCGCGGCGGTCGATAAGTCATCAGCGACGGGCCGAGCACAGACACGAGGAGGCGGTCATCTGTGAACGGGACATCCTTCGAAACGCAGCTACACACAGCTACACACTGCTACACAGCTACACGCAGCTACACGCAGCTACACGCTGCTACACAGCTACACGCAGCTACACGCTGCTACACAGCTACACGCAGCTACACGCAGCTACACGCTGCTACACAGCTACACGCAGCTACACGCTGCTACACAGCTACACGCAGCTACACGCAGCTACACGCAGCTACACGCTGCTACACGCAGCTACACGCTGCTACACGCTGCTACACGCAGCTACACGCAGCTACACTCTGCTACACACAGCTACACGCTGCTACACACAGCTACGCGCTGCTACGCGCTGCTACGCGCAGCTACGCGCAGCTACGCGCAGCTACGCGCAGCTACGCGCTGCTACGCGCAGCTACGCGCTGCTACGCGCAGCTACGCGCTGCTACACTCTGCTACGCGCAGCTACACTCTGCTACGCGCAGCTACACTCTGCTACGCGCTGCTACGTGCAGCTACGCGCAGCTACACGCAGCTACCCTCTGCTACACGCTGCTACACGCAGCTACGCAGCTACACAGCTA
>NC_046979.1:2041630-2051630 GCF_009769545.1 Cyclopterus lumpus | reverse complement strand
TCCCTCACCGCCTCCGATCAAGCCGACAGGTTTCTCTTCTTATCTCACTCCATCTTCCCTTCCTCTTTTATTTATTTATTGTATTCTGTTTATCTTTGTTTCTGACTTGCTCTCCGATATCTCTATCAGTGTGTGTGTGTGTGTGTGTGTGTGCGTGTGTGTATGTGTGTGAGTGTGTGTGTGTGTGTGTGTGTGTGTGTGTGTGTGTGTGTGGTTCCTCAAAACTATATTTTCTTTAAACTTTAAAGTCTAAAGAGTAAGAAGACACTCTCAAAACTTAATGTTATAATTATATTCTTACACACATCTGACCTTTATGGCGTCTCGCTGCCATTTACAAAATAAATTAGGCCGAGAATTTCAAGTGGGCCATAAATCCTGGAAGAAGATTACAGCTGAAACGTGTTGAATCATCACAAAGTTCACATGAGAACTTATTGCATGGGAACTTATTGCATGGGAACTTATTGCATGGGAACTTATTGCATGTGAACTTATTGCATGTGAACTTATTGCATGTGAACTTATTGCATGATAACTTATTGCATGGGAACTTATTGCATGTGAACTTATTGCATGATAACTTATTGCATGGGAACTTATTGCATGGGCACTTATTGCATGGGCACTTATTGCATGATAACTTATTGCATGATAACTTATTGCATGGGAACTTATTGCATGTGAACTTATTGCATGATAACTTATTGCATGGGAACTTATTGCATGGGAACTTATTGCATGGGAACTTATTGCATGTGAACTTATTGCATGATAACTTATTGCATGGGAACTTATTGCATGTGAACTTATTGCATGATAACTTATTGCATGGGAACTTATTGCATGGGCACTTATTGCATGGGCACTTATTGCATGATAACTTATTGCATGGGAACTTATTGCATGTGAACTTATTGCATGTGAACTTATTGCATGGGAACTTATTGCATGGGAACTTATTGCATGGGAACTTATTGCATGATAACTTATTGCATGGGCACTTATTGCATGGGCACTTATTGCATGATAACTTATTGCATGAGAACGTATTGCATGATAACTTATTGCATGGGCACTTATTGCATGGGAACTTATTGCATGATAACTTATTGCATGGGCACTTATTGCATGATAACTTATTGCATGGGCACTTATTGCATGAGAACTTATTGCATGATAACTTATTGCATGGGCACTTATTGCATGATAACTTATTGCATGGGCACTTATTGCATGGGAACTTATTGCATGGGCACTTATTGCATGGGCACTTATTGCTTGAGAACTTATTGCATGGACACTTATTGCATGGGAACTTATTGCATGGGCACTTATTGCATGATAACTTATTGCATGGGCACTTATTGCATGATAACTTATTGCATGGGCACTTATTGCATGAGAACTTATTGCATGATAACTTATTGCATGGGCACTTATTGCATGATAACTTATTGCATGGACACTTATTGCATGGGAACTTATTGCATGGGCACTTATTGCATGGGCACTTATTGCTTGAGAACTTATTGCATGGACACTTATTGCATGGGAACTTATTGCATGGGAACTTATTGCATGAGAACTTATTGCATGTGAACTTATTGCATGGGCACTTATTGCATGGGCACTTATTGCTTGAGAACTTATTGCATGGACACTTATTGCATGGGAACTTATTGCATGGGAACTTATTGCATGAGAACTTATTGCATGTGAACTTATTGCATGGGCACTTATTGCATGGGCACTTATTGCATGGAAACTTATTGCATGGGAACTTATTGCATGGGAACTTATTGCATGGGAACTTATTGCATGGAAACTTATTGCATGGGAACTTATTGCATGTTAACTTATTGCATGGGAACTTATTGCATGGGCACTTATTGCATGAGCAGTTATTGCATGGGAACTTATTGCATGGGAACTTATTACATGGGAACTTATTGCATGGGAACTTATTGCATGTTAACTTATTGCATGGGAACTTATTGCATGGGAACTTATTGCATGTTAACTTATTGCATTGGAACTTATTGCATGGGAACTTATTGCATGGGCACTTATTGCATGTGAACTTATTGCATGGGAACTTATTGCATGTGAACTTATTGCATGGGAACTTATTGCATGGGCACTTATTGCATGTTAACTTATTGCATGAGAACTTATTGCATGTGAACTTATTGCATGGGCACTTATTGCATCATAAGTTATTGCATGGGAACTTATTGCATGGGAACTTATTGCATGAGAACTTATTGCATGTGAATTTATTGCATGGGAACTTATTGCATGGGAACTTATTGCATAGGAACTTATTGCATGGGAACTTATTGCATGGAAACTTATTGCATGATAACTTATTGCATGTGAACTTATTGCATGGGAACTTATTGCATGTTAACTTATTGCATGTGAACTTATTGCATGTGAACGTATTGCATGTGAACTTATTGCATGTTAACTTATTGCATGTGAACTTATTGCATGTGAACTTATTGCATGCACACTTATTGCATGTTAACTTATTGCATGTGAACTTATTGCATGTGAACGTATTGCATGTGAACTTATTGCATGTGAACTTATTGCATGTGAACTTATTGCATGCACACTTATTGCATGTTAACTTATTGCATGTGAACTTATTGCATGTTAACTTATTGCATGTGAACTTATTGCATGTTAACTTATTGCATGTGAACTTATTGCATGTGCACTTATTGCATGTGAACTTATTGCATGTGAACTTATTGCATGTTAACTTATTGCATGTGAACTTATTGCATGTTAACTTATTGCATGTTAACTTATTGCATGTGCACTTATTGCATGTGAACTTATTGCATGCACACTTATTGCATGTTAACTTATTGCATGTGAACTTATTGCATGTGAACTTATTGCATGCACACTTATTGCATGTTAACTTATTGCATGTGAACTTATTGCATGTGAACGTATTGCATGTGAACTTATTGCATGTGAACTTATTGCATGTGAACTTATTGCATGCACACTTATTGCATGTTAACTTATTGCATGTGAACTTATTGCATGTTAACTTATTGCATGTGAACTTATTGCATGTTAACTTATTGCATGTTAACTTATTGCATGGGCACTTATTGCATGATAACTTATTGCATGGGCACTTATTGCATGGGAACTTATTGCATGGGCACTTATTGCATGGGCACTTATTGCTTGAGAACTTATTGCATGGACACTTATTGCATGGGAACTTATTGCATGGGCACTTATTGCATGATAACTTATTGCATGGGCACTTATTGCATGATAACTTATTGCATGGGCACTTATTGCATGAGAACTTATTGCATGATAACTTATTGCATGGGCACTTATTGCATGATAACTTATTGCATGGACACTTATTGCATGGGAACTTATTGCATGGGCACTTATTGCATGGGCACTTATTGCTTGAGAACTTATTGCATGGACACTTATTGCATGGGAACTTATTGCATGGGAACTTATTGCATGAGAACTTATTGCATGTGAACTTATTGCATGGGCACTTATTGCATGGGCACTTATTGCTTGAGAACTTATTGCATGGACACTTATTGCATGGGAACTTATTGCATGGGAACTTATTGCATGAGAACTTATTGCATGTGAACTTATTGCATGGGCACTTATTGCATGGGCACTTATTGCATGGAAACTTATTGCATGGGAACTTATTGCATGGGAACTTATTGCATGGGAACTTATTGCATGGAAACTTATTGCATGGGAACTTATTGCATGTTAACTTATTGCATGGGAACTTATTGCATGGGCACTTATTGCATGAGCAGTTATTGCATGGGAACTTATTGCATGGGAACTTATTACATGGGAACTTATTGCATGGGAACTTATTGCATGTTAACTTATTGCATGGGAACTTATTGCATGGGAACTTATTGCATGTTAACTTATTGCATTGGAACTTATTGCATGGGAACTTATTGCATGGGCACTTATTGCATGTGAACTTATTGCATGGGAACTTATTGCATGGGAACTTATTGCATGGGAACTTATTGCATGGGCACTTATTGCATGTTAACTTATTGCATGAGAACTTATTGCATGTGAACTTATTGCATGGGCACTTATTGCATCATAAGTTATTGCATGGGAACTTATTGCATGGGAACTTATTGCATGAGAACTTATTGCATGTGAATTTATTGCATGGGAACTTATTGCATGGGAACTTATTGCATAGGAACTTATTGCATGGGAACTTATTGCATGGAAACTTATTGCATGATAACTTATTGCATGTGAACTTATTGCATGGGAACTTATTGCATGTGAACGTATTGCATGTGAACTTATTGCATGTTAACTTATTGCATGTGAACTTATTGCATGTGAACTTATTGCATGCACACTTATTGCATGTTAACTTATTGCATGTGAACTTATTGCATGTGAACGTATTGCATGTGAACTTATTGCATGTGAACTTATTGCATGTGAACTTATTGCATGCACACTTATTGCATGTTAACTTATTGCATGTGAACTTATTGCATGTTAACTTATTGCATGTGAACTTATTGCATGTTAACTTATTGCATGTGAACTTATTGCATGTGCACTTATTGCATGTGAACTTATTGCATGTGAACTTATTGCATGTTAACTTATTGCATGTGAACTTATTGCATGTTAACTTATTGCATGTTAACTTATTGCATGTGCACTTATTGCATGTGCACTTATTGCATGTGAACTTATTGCATGCACACTTATTGCATGTTAACTTATTGCATGTGAACTTATTGCATGTGAACTTATTGCATGCACACTTATTGCATGTGAACTTATTGCATGTGAACTTATTGCATGTGAACTTATTGCATGTGAACTTATTGCATGCACACTTATTGCATGTGAACTTATTGCATGGGCACTTATTGCATGTGAACTTATTGCATGTGAACGTATTGCATGTTAACTTATTGCATGTGAACTTATTGCATGTGAACTTATTGCATGTTAACTTATTGCATGTGCACTGATTGCATGTGCACTTATTGCATGCACACTTATTGCATGTTAACTTATTGCATGTTAACTTATTGCATGTGAACTTATTGCATGAGAACTTATTGCATGTGAACTTATTGACAACTTAATGACAACAATTTGTAATGTACGCGTCTGTGGAGCTAAACCGGCGACCCTAAGGTGACCCTCAGGTGACCCTCAGGTGACCCTGAGGTGACCTTTTGGGTTCCTGAGTTTCCCTTTGCATGTCGCACTCTCTTCTCCTTCATTACTCCTCCACACTCTCTCTCACTCCCTCCTCGAAGACACTCCACCGCAGCCAAGGTCAACGTGTGTCTGTGTGTCTGTGTGTGTGTGTGTGTGTGTGTGTCCGTGTGTGTGTGTGTGTATGTGTGTGTGTCCGTGTGTGTGTGTGTGTGTGTGTGTGACGCAAAACCAAGATGCAGGAAAAGAAAAGAGGAAAAATAGAATCCACAGAGCTGCAGTGGTTAATCTTTGCTTTGATCTCACACAGCTCTGATGCTTATTATAGAAAAGATTACAGTCTCTGAGATTATAGCTGAAAGAATTGAGAAAATTCAGGACCAGCTCCAGAACCAGCTCCCAGAACCAGCTCCAGAACCACCTCCCAGAACCAGCTCCAGAACCACCTCCCAGAACCAGCTCCCAGAACCAGCTCCAGAACCACCTCCCAGAACCAGCTCCAGAACCACCTCCCAGAACCAGCTCCCAGAACCAGCTCCAGAACCACCTCCCAGAACCAGCTCCCAGAACCAGCTCCAGAACCAGCTCCAGAACCAGCTTCAGAACCAGCTCCCAGAACTAGCTCCAGAACCAGCTTCAGAACCAGCTCCAGAACTAGCTCCAGAACCAGCTCCAGAACCAGCTCCCAGAACCAGCTCCCAGAACCAGCTCCAATACCAGATCCAGAACCAGCTCCCAGAACTAGCTCCAGAACCAGCTCCCAGAACCAGCTCCAGAACCAGCTCCAGAACCAGCTCCAGAACCAGCTCCAGAACCAGCGCGGAGCTGCAGCCGCTCGTCTCCCAGTCCGACGAGGCCCATCGCTCTTCAGGGTGATCCATCTGTGGCCTTTCAGGTGAAATGTCAGGTCAGGGCGAGAAGGTCAGGGAGAGAAGGTCAGGGCGAGAAGGTCAGGGAGAGAAGGTCAGGGAGAGAAGGTCAGGGCGAGAAGGTCAGGGAGAGAAGGTCAGGGAGAGAAGGTCAGGGCGAGAAGGTCAGGGAGAGAAGGTCAGGGAGAGAAGGTCAGGGCGAGAAGGTCAGGGAGAGAAGGTCAGGGCGAGAAGGTCAGGGAGAGAAGGTCAGGGCGAGAAGGTCAGGGAGAGAAGGTCAGGGCGAGAAGGTCAGGGAGAGAAGGTCAGGGAGAGAAGGTCAGGGAGAGAAGGTCAGGGAGAGAAGGTCAGGGAGAGAAGGTCAGGGAGAGAAGGTCAGGGCGAGAGCGCTCGATGAGGCATGACTCCTCACAAAGAAACAAGCGCACCCGCGAGTTCACTCCACCGGCACGGAGGAATGGATCGTTATGAATCATTATGAATCGTTATGAATCGTTATGGATCGTTATGGATCGTTATGAATCGTTATGAATCGTTATGAATCGTTATGGACCGTTATGGATCGTTATGGATCGTTATGGATCGTTATGGATCGTTATGAATCGTTATGGATCGTTATGAATCATTATGAATTGTTATGAATCGTTATGGATCGTTATGGATCGTTATGAATCGTTATGGATCGTTATGAATCGTTATGAATCGTTATGGACCGTTATGGATCGTTATGGATCGTTATGAATCGTTATGAATCGTTATGAATTGTTATGGATCGTTATGAATCGTTATGGATCGTTATGAATCGTTATGAATTGTTATGAATCGTTATGGATCGTTATGGATCGTTATGAATCGTTATGGATCGTTATGAATCGTTATGAATCGTTATGGACCGTTATGGATCATTATGGATCGTTATGGATCGTTATGGATCGTTATGGATCGTTATGAATCGTTATGGACCGTTATGAATCGTTATGGATCGTTATGGATTGTTATGAATCGTTATGAATCATTATGAATCGTTATTAATCGTTATGGATCGTTATGGTTCGTTATGAATCGTTATGAATCATTATGAATCGTTATGGATCGTTATGAATCGTTATGGATCGTTAGGAATCGTTATGGATCGTTAGGAATCGTTAGGAATCGTTAGGAATCGTTATGAAATGTCACAGAGAAAGATCTGGAAAACGAGCAAAACGAGAAAATGAGTTGACGGCGGTCAGCGGGCTGGACGGGAAACACAGAACAATAATAATAATAACAAAAAGGACGTTGAACGGTTACGTTACCATGGTGACAGCCGGGCCGGGAGGAGAGTTAGCTACTGGCTAGTTAGCTACTTAGCTTGTCTTGTGACCAGCGTAGCATTGTAGCATTGTGATGCAATTAGCTGGCTACCTAGCTGGTATTAGCATTTAAAAAATGCAGCATCCACTTCCTGTTCTATTTCTATGCACATGACTGAACAATTATGACTTTTATTGATTGTTGTAATTTGTAATTAATTGCTTACTCGTGGGGGAAAAAAATCGAAGAAACTATGAAACCAGCAATCGCAATTATCATTTTTACTAACAATACAAACTGTGTGCTAACCGCTACGGTAATTTAAAAAAGGGAAGCCGTCGTTTGTACATCTGCAAGTATTAATATTATAATTCATTGCGGAGCTCCTGCACGCTCAGTTAGTTTGACATTAGTCGAAGATTAAGAAGCAGATTACAACGACGCAACAATAAAATGATATTAACAATCCCTCAAGACGGATACAAGTGGCCCTGTTACTGCGTACATAAATACATAAAACGTGCATCGAACACGCAGATTTAAAGCTTCACAAACAAGCTTTTTAAAGCTAGAGATGACGATGACATCACGATGACATCACGATGACATCACGACTCCATTCATTCTTTATGCTAACCCGAATGAAGTCTCACACTTCAGTTTGAAAGACAGAGGGAGGAAGAAAACAACAATAGTCCTTCTTTCATTTATCATAAGGAGCCTTAAAGGGAAATATATATTACAGACGGAGAGAGAGAGAGAGGGAGGGAGAAGGAGAGGGAGAGAGAGGGAGAGAGAGAGAGGGAGAGGGAGGGAGAGAGAGGGAGGGAGAAAGAGAGAGAGAGAGAGGAAGCTTCTGTTGGTCCAACAGCTAAACCTCCTTCAATCATCACATGTCTGTGCTTGTGTTCCTCCTCTCTACTTCACTCCCTCCATCCTCCTCTCTCCTTCACTCCCTCCATCCTCCTCTCTCCTTCACTCCCTCCATCCTCCTCTCTCCTTCACTCCCTCCATCTTCCTCTCTCCTTCACTCCCTCCATCCTCCTCTCTCCTTCACTCCCTCCATCCTCCTCTCTCCTTCACTCCCTCCATCTTCCTCTCTCCTTCACTCCCTCCATCCTCCTCTCTCCTTCACTCCCTCCATCCTCCTCTCTCCTTCACTCCCTCCATCTTCCTCTCTCCTTCACTCCCTCCATCCTCCTCTCTCCTTCACTCCCTCCATCCTCCTCTCTCCTTCACTCCCTCCATCCTCCTCTCTCCTTCACTCCCTTCATCTTCCTCTCTCCTTCACTCCCTCCATCTTCCTCTCTCCTTCACTCCCTCCATCCTCCTCTCTCCTTCACTCCCTCCATCCTCCTCTCTCCTTCACTCCCTCCATCCTCCTCTCTCCTTCACTCCCTCCATCCTCCTCTCTCCTTCACTCCCTCCATCCTCCTCTCTCCTTCACTCCCTCCATCCTCCTCTCTCCTTCACTCCCTTCATCCTCCTCTCTCCTTCACTCCCTCCATCCTCCTCTCTCCTTCACTCCCTCCATCCTCCTCTCTCCTTCACTCCCTCCATCTTCCTCTCTCCTTCACTCCCTCCATCTTCCTCTCTCCTTCACTCCCTCCATCTTCCTCTCTCCTTCACTCCCTCCATCCTCCTCTCTCCTTCACTCCCTCCATCTTCCTCTCTCCTTCACTCCCTCCATCTTCCTCTCTCCTTCACTCCCTCCATCCTCCTCTCTCCTTCACTCCCTCCATCCTCCTCTCTCCTTCACTCCCTCCATCCACCAAAGAAAGAAAGAAAGAAAGCCTGGAGTTATGAGGCTTTCTTCTGAATTATGCTATATGTTTTTTTTCAATCTTAAAGGCCCGGCGGGTCTGCTTTCAACATTTTCACACATGTCCTGCAACAGGGAAGGAGGAGTGTGTGTGTGTGTGTGTGTGTGTGTGTGTGTGTGTGTGTGTGTGTGTGTGTGTGTGTGTGTGTGTGTGTGTGTGTGTGTGTTTCTATCCCTATGAGGACCAAATGTGCTGCAAATGGCACCAAGAAGGAGTTAAATCCTCCAGAGGTGAAGGCTCTCACTTGGAGGTCAGATGTCCGGTGGAACATCAACCTGTCCGTCACGTGGCGCTCTACCTGTCCGTCATGCGCTCTATCTGTCCGTCACAGTTGTGCATATGCAGCGGCACATTATGAAGTTTGGAAAACAAGTTTCCTCGTCCCAGCAGAGCTTGACTGGTCGTCAGATCTCACTTCATAATTCTGCATATCTGTGCTGTTCTTGTTGTGAAGTTTCAACAGATGCAAAATAATCGATGGAGGAAATGCGTGTCGGGCATTTTGAAGAACGACTAATAAAAGTCTTTATTTTCATTTTACTGAAACATGAAAGAAATCCTTTTCTTCATTCATTTAGAGCTCATTTTCTATAATTTACTCCCTAAGTTTGTCTCTTTCTCTTTGAATCTCAATTTTAATTAAAAATTATGGAACCGGTTTGTTTTGTTTTTTGCTTAATTGTCTTTTAATTGTTGAGTTTGATTGTGTTCATGTGCGTTACACAACATCCAATTGTTACATTTAGTCAAATATAATAAAAA
>NC_046979.1:2031630-2036630 GCF_009769545.1 Cyclopterus lumpus | reverse complement strand
ATCTTCCTCCCATCCGTCTCCATCCTCCGGATCGAGGGGCTGTGCAGCCTCGCGTGCACCCTTCAAATAATTGCCCTCAGTGTCTCTTGATGTAATATGAATGGATGGCATTGTGGGGGGATGGAGGGGGGGGGGGGATAGCCTGTGTAACTACACAGTGATAGAGAGAGGGAGAAAAAAAGAGGGAGAGAGAGAAATCAAAGGATGAAAGCCAGAGAGAAATGATGAGAAAGTAGGAATGTAAGACAGAGAATGAGGGAGAGAAAGAAGAGAAAGAAAGGGAGTGCATTAGTGAGAGAGAGTGAGACAAAGATGAAGGGAAGCCACAGCCTTCCACTCCGGGCTCCAAAGGCGCCTCTCCAGGTCTCTTGGTCTCTGGACTCGGCAAGAGGCGGCTTCAAAGAAAAGTGCTGTGCTCGTGTTACTGTACATCATACTGTACATGTTACTGTACATGTTACTGTACATGTTACTGTACATGTTACTGTACATGTTACTGTACATGTTACTGTACATCATACTGTACATGTTACTGTACATGATACTGTACACGTTACTTTACATCATACTGTACATGTTACTGTACATGTTACTGTACATGTTACTGTACATGTTACTGTACATGTTACTGTACATGTTACTGTACACGTTACTGTACACGTTACTTTACATCATACTGTACATGTTACTGTACATGTTACTGTACATCATACTGTACACGTTACTGTACATGTTACTGTACATGTTACTGTACATCATACTGTACACGTTACTGTACATGTTACTGTACATGTTACTGTACATCATACTGTACACGTTACTGTACATGTTACTGTACATATTACTGTACATCATACTGTACATGTTACTGTACATGTTACTGTACATCATACTGTACACGTTACTGTACACGTTACTGTACATGTTACTGTACATGTTACTGTACATCATACTGTACATGTTACTGTACATGTTACTGTACACGTTACTGTACACGTTACTGTACACGTTACTGTACACGTTACTGTACATGTTACTGTACATGTTACTGTACACGTTACTGTACACGTTACTGTACACGTTACTGTACATGTTACTGTACACGTTACTGTACATGTTACTGTACATGTTACTGTACATCATACTGTACATGTTACTGTACATGTTACTGTACACGTTACTGTACATGTTGCTGTACATGTTACTGTACATCATACTGTACATGTTACTGTACATGTTACTGTACATGTTACTGTACATCATACTGTACATGTTACTGTACATGTTACTGTACATCATACTGTACATCATATTGTACACGTTACTGTACACGTTACTGTACACGTTACTGTACATGTTACTGTACATCATACTGTACATCATATTGTACACGTTACTGTACACGTTACTGTACATGTTACTGTACATTATACTGTACATCACACTGTACATCATACTGTACATCATACTGTACACGTTACTGTACACGTTACTGTATACGTTACTGTACATGTTACAAAGTTCAGGGATGTCGTATGTGTACAGATTGTAAATTTGTAATTTGTGATATTGGGCTATACAAAATAAATAAATTTAAAACTGTTTTATATTAGCACGACACAAACCAAATTAATAAAATCATTACGCTTTTTTAATGTGTTGCCTTGAGGACTAAAATAAATAAATGTGTTAAATGAGCATGCTGGTCTCTAATGGTGTGTTCACATGCAGGCGTAAATATTTATACCACAAACATGGACCTGAGTTTCATCACATTTGATGTATTTTTGTCTTTTTTCTGCACGTCTATCTGCGTTCAATGACGATCATTTTTTCTTAAATCCTTTTAAATAAAATGCACTTTCGTCATAAATCTCCGCTGCATTTATTTTCCTCACATCTCTGCCAGCAGCTCCCATTGATTGAATGAAATAAACAGATAGATAAACCCTCCATAATAATAATCATCTCCATCGCCTTGAGAATGCTTCTCTACCTGCAATGATGATAAAAATATATAAAAATACTAATAAAAGCACCCAAGGCAAATCAATAGTTCCATTATGAAATGTTTATTTTAGCATGCGGTCCGTCTCCAAGGCGCTGAAGAGAAAAACAAGTTTTACCTGCAGAGGCAAAGAGGAGATGGAGGGATGAAGGGGAGAGATCAGAGGAGAGAGAGAGAGAGAGAGGCTGCTTTGACTTGACCTCTCTCTCTCTCAGTTCACTCAGAGGCACAAAACATTCTGCAGTTTGTTATTTGGAGTTTTTTCTCTTTTTTGAAGAGATTGAAGCTGTTTTTATTTTTATAGTCTTTTGCTGAAATATGAGAAACGTGCACGGAGAAGTCTAATTAGTGAAGTCTAATTAGTGAAGTCTAATTAGTGAGGTCTAATTAGTGAAGTCTAATTAGTGAGGTCCACAATGAGCTGATCTGAGAACATGGCCGCCTTGTTGAAGTTGAGTTCACGCATGTCGATGCTGGAAAGGAATGTGACCTCCTCCTCGTCTCCTCCTCTCCTCGTCTCCTCCTCCTCTCCTCCTCTCCTCCTCTCTTCCTCTCTTCCTCTCCTCCTCTCTTCCTCTCTTCCTCTCCTCCTCTCTTCCTCTCCTCCTCCTCCTCTTCTCCTCCTTTCCTCTCCTCCTCCTCTCATCTCCTCCTCTCCTCCTCCTTTCCTCTTCTTGTCTCCTCGTCTCCTCGTCTCCTCTCCTCCTCTCCTCCTCCTCCTTTCCTCTCCTCCTCCTCTCCTCTCCTCCTCCTCCTTTCCTCTCCTCCTCACCTGGTTTCCTCCTCCTCTCCTCCTCCTTTCCTCTCCTCCTCTCCTGGTTTCCTCCTCCTCCTCTCCTCTCCTCCTTTCCTCTCCTCCTCTCCTGGTTTCCTCCTCCTCTCCTCTCCTCCTCCTTTCCTCTCCTCCTCTCCTGGTTTCCTCCTCCTCTCCTCTCCTCCTCCTTTCCTCTCCTCCTCTCCTGGTTTCCTCCTCCTCTCCTCTCCTCGTCTCCTCCATCCTCATTCGTGGCACATTCATCCCTCAGAATTTGTTCTCCCTCTCTTCCCTTGCTGCTCCATTTCTCTCGGTTAGTGTGGGACCTCCTCCGAGGTGACTGTCATTGTTTTCCATCTGGGGGGGGCGACCGGAGGCTCCTCGGCACCGGGAACGGGGGTGGGGGGGGGGGGGGGGGGGGGGGGGGGGGGGATGGGTGGGGGGGGGGGATTTTGAGCCCGGGAGCCAAGCATCCGTAGCCAATCCCCCATGATGCTTCGCTCTGCAGTTCTGGGAGTGAAGTCAATCTCCCGCTTCATAATTTCGTTACACACATTCAGGCTCAGAAGTCTCCAGATAAAAATGATCGATTGAACGATGGCGATCCACGGCCGCCAAAAACCTAATAACAGTCTCTTTAGTGGGTCAAGCCGATGATGGGGTTTATGATGTATTGGGCAATCTTCTGCTCACACCCTGCAGCTCTTCTTTCCTTCCGGAACATTCAGAAGGACCAACTGGTCTGGACGGAGTGGAGACAAAGGCGGAGGTATAAGAGAGCAGGAAGACCTGGAAGGGAGATCTATATCATCCTGCTGGTGGCCAGCAGTTTAATGGCACTCCTCCAAATAGAAACCTAATTACGTACTGTGTTGACAACCTGTTTATGGGTTATGTATCACATGACCTTGATTGACATCCAGAAAGCGGTTGGAATTAGAAAAGCAGCTCGTCTGTGCTGCAGACCTCCAGCTGTTCCATTCGGACCACAGAGTATTCCTCCGTGATTGGTATTGATCATAAACACGATCAAGCCAGATATTATGTTATGATGTTATTTCTGCGTTATGAGGAACCAGAACTTATCTATTTGCCTTCAAGTGAAAGGGAAAGCCTCACAAAGCCAAACGCTGGTGTTTGTCTGGGTTGCACCAGCCTGACGTTCTTCCCCAAACACCTCGTCTAATACACAAACAGATTTGACAGCATGGTGTTATCTCTTCACAGCATTTTAAATATATGAGGCTTTCTGGCTGTGTGGAAACCGGGGATGTGGAGATAAATCACCCTCCTGACCTAAAGGTCCTGTTCATCTGGTCTCATCCATACAACACACACAGCTGTAATGTTACTGATGCTGAGGGCAGATACCGTCAACAGGCCTGAGCTGTGAGGAACTGAATGTACCTCCTAATCTGACGTTACACGGCAACTAAAGGTTCTCTGGCGTCCTGCATTCTCTCTCCTGACCACCTGGGGGTGACTCCTCTGGTTGTATAGAAGTCTATGCTTCATGTGTTAAAGCTGCATTCTCTCTCCTGACCACCAGCGGGCGACTCCTCTGGTTGTATAGAAGTCTATGCTTCATGTGTTAAAGCTGCATTCTCTCTCCTGACCACCAGCGGGCGACTCCTCTGGTTGTATAGAGGTCTATGCTTCATGTGTTAAAGCTGCATTCTCTCTCCTGACCACCAGGGGGTGACTCCTCTGGTTGTATAGAAGTCTATGCTTCATGTGTTGAAGCTGCATTCTCTCTCCTGACCACCAGCGGGCGACTCCTCTGGTTGTATAGAAGTCTATGCTTCATGTGTTAAAGCTGCATTCTCTCTCCTGACCACCAGGGGGCGACTCCTCTGGTTGTATAGAAGTCTACGCTTCATGTGTTAAACCTGCATTCTCTCTCCTGACCACCAGCGGGCGACTCCTCTGGTTGTATAGAAGTCTATGCTTCATGTGTTAAAGCTGCATTCCCTCTCCTGACCACCAGGGGGCGACTCCTCTGGTTGTATAGAAGTCTACGCTTCATGTGTTAAACCTGCATTCTCTCTCCTGACCACCAGCGGGCGACTCCTCTGGTTGTATAGAAGTCTATGCTTCATGTGTTAAAGCTGCATTCCCTCTCCTGACCACCAGGGGACGACTCCTCTGGTTGTATAGAAGTCCACACACACACCCTGCAGCCGTTACGACACATTGCCTCATGGTCCCTTTGGAGTTCCTCATGTTTAAAACACACAA
>NC_046979.1:2006630-2029130 GCF_009769545.1 Cyclopterus lumpus | reverse complement strand
TTTCTTCCAACTCTTCTTCTGTCCTCCCACGGACGGTTCGCCGTCTACTGCCTTGAAGAGTGTGTTTCCACGACAGGAAGCGTAATGATTTCGTGGCTTTGTGGCGCGGCTCCGTTAAATTACCTCCGTGTGGTTTCACCGCGATTAGATAGCTCCGGTCCGTCCGTCTGCCGGGCTTCTGTGGAACGATGAGTGTGGCCTTGAAAATGGAAATGTTCTGCATGAGCTGTGGGAGAGAAATCATTATAAAAAACACGTTCTTTTTTTAGTAGACGCCTACAAACATGCAGCGGCGCAAAGTGAAGACGTCGAGCGGATGAAGAGTATCTGCGTCCACGTTGCCGCATTCCCTTCAGTAAAAAACATTTTCCAAAGGTATATTTTGTTTGCAGCATTGTGATCTTGTCTTTGATCGTGGCAACTCATCACCCTACGGTGGTTTATAGGATATCTTACGAAGACTTACATTCTCAAAAACCAGCAACGCTTCTCAAAATATACACCCGTCTTTACAGGAAACTGACGTGACTCGGTTTGGTTTAGGGAACTAAAGTACTAGTTAAGTTAAGGAAAAGATCGTAAAATACTTAGTTATGTTTAGACAACGAAAGTACTAGTTAAGGAAAATATCATAAAATACTTAGTTATGTTTAGACAACTGAAGTACTAGCTAAGGAAAAGATCGTAAAATACTTAGTTATGTTTAGACAACGAAAGTACTAGTTAAGGAAAATATCATAAAATACTTAGTTATGTTTAGACGACTAAAGTACTAGTTAAGGAAAAGATCGTAACATACTTAGTTATGTTTAGACAACTGAAGTACTAGCTAAGGAAAAGATCGTAAAATACTTAGTTATGTTTAGACAACGAAAGTACTAGTTAAGGAAAATATCATAAAATACTTAGTTATGTTTAGACAACTGAAGTACTAGTTAAGGAAAAGATCGTAACATACTTAGTTATGTTTAGACAACTGAAGTACTAGTTAAGTTAAGGAAAAAATCGTAAAATACTTAGTTATGTTTAGACAACATAAGTACTAGTTAAGTTAAGGAAAAGATCGTAAAATGCTTAGTTATGTTTAGACAACATAAGTACTAGGTTCATTTAAGAAAAAGATTGTGAAATACTTAGTTATGTTTAGACAACTTAAGTACTAGTTAAGTTAAGGAAAGGATCGTGAAATACTTAGTTATGTTTAGACAACTTAAGTACTAGTTAAGTTAAGGAAAGGATCGTGAAATACTTAGTTATGTTTAGACAACGAAAGTACTAGTTAAGGAAAAGTCACATATTCTTATTTTTACAAGCTCTGTCGCTCAAACCTCAAAACAATGCAGCCGTCAGAGTAAATGTCTCCGTGTTGTGACACAGATTGTTGCACAAACCCAATTTAATGCTGACATAAGCGAAACACAGCCTCGGCAGCGCCTCCGGCCCCCCGAGAGAGAAACGCCACAAATTCTGTCCAGAGCTCGAGTCAAGATCAGTTTGGTCGAGTCCACGTCAAGTCAAGTCCACGTCACGTCTGTCAAGTCAAGTCCACATCAAGTCAAGTCCACGTCACGTCTGTCAAGTCCACGTCAAGTCAAGTCCACGTCACGTCTGTCAAGTCCACATCAAGTCAAGTCCACGTCACGTCTGTCAAGTCCACGTCAAGTCAAGTCCACGTCACGTCTGTCAAGTCAAGTCCACGTCACGTCTGTCAAGTCCACGTCAAGTCAAGTCCACGTCACGTCTGTCAAGTCCACATCAAGTCAAGTCCACGTCACGTCTGTCAAGTCAAGTCCACATCAAGTCAAGTCCACGTCACGTCTGTCAAGTCAAGTCCACGTCAAGTCAAGTCCACGTTACGTCTGTCAAGTCAAGTCCACATCAAGTCAAGTCCACGTCACGTCTGTCAAGTCCACGTCAAGTCCACGATTGGAGCTGAGCGTCTGACAGTGTCTGAACAAGACAAACATTGAACCTGCAATCAATTCATGGATCCATTTTGTTAAACTCAGGTGAGACTGCACCACTGACTTCATGTTGATCGGACTGGGAACTCACCAGTGGTGCAATCTGGAGCGAAAGCTTTTGGAAATTACAACAAATCGTACAACATGAATACAATATTACCTTGTGACCTTTTTACAGCGAAGTCAAGTCTATATTAATACACGTGAGTCAAGAAAAGATTAGAAAGAATATCTGGTGAGGTGGTCATCTATTTCTCATTGATTACATTTGTTGCTCACGAATCAATCGTTTGTTTGTGTTTAACCTTTTAAAGATAAGCAAATCGCTGGATCCCAAAGGTCAAAGGTCAAACAATGACGATTGATTCCTTGTCTTATTGATCGACCGCTCGTTCCCGACAGACAGCGCACAGAAAACTTTTGCAACGCATAACGTATAATTTAATTTCAGTATTTGAATTCAAGCTCACTCACTGGACCCTGAGAGGAATCGCCCTTCCTCCTCTCCGAGGCACCTGCCCGTGTCACCGTCTGCCATCTTCAGAAGCAGCCGGCGTATCTGGAAGCCGGAAAGTCCTCACGCCGACCAGAAGGTGTTTACATTCCAGGCGTTTCAGCTGTCGCTCTTATCCGGAGCGCCGGCAGCGGAATAAACGATCTGGTTTCAACGAACATCGCGAACGACTGACCAGTCAAGACGGATAATTCAAGTGCAATGAGTTAAAAGGTTTCCAGGAACAACGAAAACATCTTGACCCTCAACCTTTACTAGACGATTTAAATGATGCTAACATTATTTTACTTTTTCACGGAACATATTGAATGCATTTTGCTCAGGCGGTGATGTCATTTTTTTTATTTTTAGCTAACCAGGCTGTTCTAATGTTTGCCTTAAAACACAAGTGGGAGGCGGCTCCAACTGGATAGGAAGCCGGCTCCAACTGGAAGAGGAAGCATAAAGACCCCGAGCTTCCTCTTCCAGTTGGAGCCGGCTTCCTCGTCCAGTTGGAGCCGGTTTCCTCTTCCAGTTGGAGCCGGCTTCCTCGTCCAGTTGGAGCCGGTTTCCTCGTCCAGTTGGAGCCAGTTTCCTCGTCCAGTTGGAGCCGGCTTCCTCGTCCAGTTGGAGCCGGTTTCCTCGTCCAGTTGGAGCCGGCTTCCTCGTCCAGTTGGAGCCGGCTTCCTCGTCCAGTTGGAGCCAGTTTCCTCGTCCAGTTGGAGCCGGTTTCCTCGTCCAGTTGGAGCCGGTTTCCTCTTCCAGTTGGAGCCGGCTTCCTCGTCCAGTTGGAGCCGGCTTCCTCGTCCAGTTGGAGCCGGCTTCCTCGTCCAGTTGGAGCCGGTTTCCTCGTCCAGTTGGAGCCGGCTTCCTCGTCCAGTTGGAGCCGGCTTCCTCGTCCAGTTGGAGCCAGTTTCCTCGTCCAGTTGGAGCCGGCTTCCTCGTCCAGTTGGAGCCAGTTTCCTCGTCCAGTTGGAGCCGGTTTCCTCGTCCAGTTGGAGCCGGCTTCCTCGTCCAGTTGGAGCCGGCTTCCTCGTCCAGTTGGAGCCAGTTTCCTCGTCCAGTTGGAGCCGGCTTCCTCGTCCAGTTGGAGCCGGCTTCCTCGTCCAGTTGGAGCCGGCTTCCTCGTCCAGTTGGTGCCGGCTTCCTGTTCCAGTTGGACCCGGCTTCCTGTTCCAGTTGGACCCGGCTTCCTCGTCCAGTTGGAGCCAGCATCCTTGTCCAGTTGGAGCCGGCTTCCTCGTCCAGTTGGATCCGGCATCCTTGTCCAGTTGGAGCCGGCTTCCTCATACCTTTGGATCCGGCATCCTTGTCCAGTTGGAGCCGGCTTCCTCGTACCTTTGGAGCCGGCTTCCTTGTCCAGTTGGAGCTGGCTTCCTCGTCCAGTGGGAGACGGCTTCCTCTGCTAGTGGGAGCTTCCTCTTCCAGTTGGAGCCGGCTTCCTCTGCTAGTGGGAGCTTTCTCTTCCAGTTGGAGCCGGCTTCCTCGTCCAGTTGGAGCCGGCATCCTGTTCCAGTTGAAGCCGGCTTCCTCTGCTAGTGGGAGCTTCCTGTTCCAGTTGAAGCCGGCTTCCTCTGCTAGTGGGAGCTTCCTGTTCCAGTTGAAGCCGGCTTCCTCTGCTAGTGGGAGCTTCCTCTTCCAGTTGGAGCCGGCTTCCTCGTCCAGTTGAAGCCGGCTTCCTCTGCTAGTGGGAGCTTCCTCTTCCAGTTGGAGCTGGCTTCCTCGTACCTTTGGAGCCGGCATCCTTGTCCAGTTGGAGCCGGCTTCCTGTTCCAAAAGGAGCCGGCTTCCTCTTCCAGGGGGATCGCCTGTGCTCCTTGTCTTGAGGGAATTTTTTTTTTTCCTACACATGACAAGGCCACGAAATATGACATTGACCCACAGAAGCCGGAGCGTGTGCAGATACCGGCAGAACGTGTCGATATCTTCACAAGCAAAACCGTTGTGACGGGAAGTAGCTGAGATGTGAGCTACGGGTGTCACTTCCTGTCATCGCCACACTGTGTGCAGAACGTTAAAGAGGTAGAAAGGGAAAAGACGAGTGTGTGTGTGTCAGTGTGTGTGTGTGTGTGTGTGTGTGTGTGTGTGTGTGTGTATGTGTGCGTGGTTAGTGCACTGGTCAGTGCATTTTAATGTCAATTAAAAAGCAGCACCATGACAGGAAACTCTCCATAAAGCCAGGGAGCTGTGACGGAGTGATTAATAGATAGAACTGAGCAACGCCCTCCCCTTCCCTCACTCTCCTTCTCCTCTCTCTCTCTCCATCCTCTCTCTCTCTCTCTCTCTCTCTCTCTCTCTCTCTCTCTCTCTCTCTCTCTCTCTCTCTCTCTCTCTCTCTCTCTCTCTCTCTCTCTCTCTCTCTCTCTCTCTCTCTCTCTCTCTCTCTCTCTCTCTCTCTCTCTCTCTCTCTCTCTCTCCATCTCCTCTCTCTCGCTCCGCAGCCTTTTTCCGAGGCCGAAGATGTGGAGAACACGGATATGGACGTGGCCTTCGTACCAGTCATGATAATGGCCGTCCTTCCTCTTGACCCCGTCCCCCGACCTTTCAGGTGAAAACAAACCAAATGCCAACTCTCATTTGCATGAAGCCCATTAGCTTCACTCCAGTGACTCGAGAACCGGGAGGAGAGAGGCTCTGAATTACCTTATATATATGTATATATATATAATATTCGTATACTGCAGCGACACGTACAGGAGTTACCTTTTATTTAGCAGGATGCTTTCAGGAACCTTTCTGCGTTGATACTTTCCCAACATGTGTTTGAGGAAAAGAAACCCTGAACACTAAAATCACGTCACATTGGAATATTGATCACTTTTTGGCAGATACAGATGCCTTCACTCGGAAGTCAGTGAAACTTTTTACTTTGTTATAGTCATCTAGTGTGTTTTTCTTCTTCTTAAAAACACACAATTCAAATGATTAGGAAATACAATATTAAATATATATATATTTGTATGGATTAAAATAACTTGTCATTATTTTTAATGATGTATTATATGCTGCTTGGAGCTCAGTGTAATCAGGTCATATTTCCCTTTTCTAATATCTATTTATATTGCTGTGAAAACATCTCCTTCCAACAACTGGATTTATATCACGCATCACGATATAATTTACCTTTGCCTGAACGCATCGGCAGGTAACGTGGATCGAACAGCCGTCAGTTACACCACGAGTAACTTTATTTTGAAATCTAATATTGTGCTTCCTGTCCGCACCACAGAAGTAGACGGTCGGGAGGCCGAGCTCGGGAAGAAGCTGCTGTGTGACGTTGTTAAAGTGACGTCTCTGAGGACGGATTTGAGGACATTTGACAAAGTGGGAGGACGAAGTGTTTTTCTGCCGAGTAATCTCGTCTTGAAGAAGAAGAAAAACTGAGGCCACAGATGCGTCTCCGATACCTCATAATGATTTTATATTAATTAACAATGAATTGCTTCAGGAAATCCCTATCTCCCTTTATTCAAAGTGTTTTAATTAAAGATCAAACGCGGGAAATATTAAACCGTAAACTCAAGAGTGAGAGGCACGAAAACATATTCTTTCTTTTGGTTTTCGGTCTCAGGCATGTCCATCCAAAAAGGACTCTGGTACTTTGTGGGTACGCGGTGCCCACCAATGTGAGAGGAAATGGACCTAAATACAGCTTTTAGAACTGTAAACAACATTTTATCCATGATTTTCAACCAAGAAGCACTTTGATGGAGCGGTTCAGCTGCTACTCTATGATTTGGGCTTTTGAGGCTGCATCAAAATACTGGAACGGACGGCACCAATAGTTTCAGAGCACTCTGGGAGTATCCTTCTTTTTTTTTTTATAAACTGATATCAAACTGCCAAAACTGGAATATGGTTTTCCAACTGTTCCAAACCCACTCCAGCCTCTGCTGATAAATAGTGTAATCTGATCTTTCTTTGCTTGTAAAGCTCGTTAGCGTTAATAAAATGAAGTTCTAGTTGTCACTCCCGATAACTATGTGATGTGCGCCGTTCACACACGCCCCCTAATACCAATCATACCTGGTTGGGCTATTTTTAAATGGGAAATTACCAATATTAAAACGCAAACCCGGGATTGCATTTAGCAAAAATAAAAACGTGACCTTTTGCCAGGTAAAGTATCGTTCATCAATAAAAAGAAAAACAGTAATATCCAGATGGCCCAATGGCCACAAGGCCTACAGTCATAAACGTTAAGTTGGCGTTCGTAGTGCAACGACAGCTCGGATGCGTACGAGTCGACCTTTCGGTCAGTCTTCCTCACGGACTTTGAATGCAACTGGGAGAAAAAGCTCAGCTGGAAGCTCGTGGAAGCTTGAAGGACGCAGCTATTCAACGGACTGCATCGTGGGCCAGAGAAAAAGGGTTGTTTTCTGTATTTGTGCGTTCACAAATCAAAGACTCCGCCTCGGCCGGATCCAACGACAGCGTTATCTCTCGGAGGAGTCTGGCCGTTTGTTACGGATATTTTCAGATAAGCAACAAAGAGATTCGCCGTTTTCTCCCGTTAACACCGGCACGCTTCAGAAGGCACAACAGGAAAATATAAAGAGACACACAATCTCGGACGAATACAGACGCGCAGGTGGTGATCAGAGTGGTGGATCTATCGGGCCGTCGTGCAACGGGAGATACGACAACGTGGGGGGGGGGTGGGGGGGGGGGGACACACGAGACGCCAAACATTTAAACTGGCGTTGTGTCGTTTTGGACAAACTACACACAGTTGTTGGTTAAAAGAACACATGATTATGGGATGGCTTCAAAGTTCTATCGTCGGCGTTGGAATAAACGTTTAAATCAGTCGTCAAATGCAATCATTATTTCGCATTACCTTAAAAAAAATCCCAAATAGTCCACGATAAAAATAATAATAATAATAATTTTGGCAAATGTCCCGTCGTCAATGCGGTAAATATTCATAATTGAAGCTGCAAAGCCCCACAAATGGTATTCAGCACAGCTCTTATACTCAATATTTAAAGGCTCTGGATGGGTGACACAAATGGGATCAAGACATCCCTCGTAGGTGTTAATCATGTATGTGCTATCCGAGGGTGTTCACCGTGAAGGTAAGTAGCTACTTTAATAATTCACACACTTGAACAAACATTTTTTCTTTCCATAATCCTGCTGACAAACAAAACAAACCCGATAACGCATCCTAAATGACGGGTCGCCATCCAAACACCTGCAGTCTCTTTGGTGCCAGACGGCCCACAGACGGTCCCGTGGACCGATCCGTCAGAGGCCTCAGATTGAGCCGCCCACTCTGAAGCAGCACACACCCAGCGGAAGCTTTATCGTCCCATCTTTGTTTACAACATAATTACGAGAGGATTTACGCCACCGCTGACCCCCCCCGGCTTTGCCTCGAGTGCAGAGTTTCCACATAGTTGTGTGTCCTTGCAGAAGTGCAAGCTGCCCGCGCACCTGGCACAGGAAGGGGAAACAGATTAAGACGCCATATGCAGCAGTTACTGCAAAATGTCTGTCTTGGGATGGGCAGTAAAACGGTGAAGGAGTCCAATCACTATTTTACACTAATTGAAACTATTTTACACACAAACGCACATCCAGATGTGGAGGATACTTCACAGTATGTCAAAATGATCTCTATATATATATAAATAGGTATATGAATATATATATAAATATATATATACAAAGTCTAGATTATTCTCTGGTCTCAACAGCTAATTCCTCTGCTCCTCCTTTTTATTCACCTTTCCATGTGCATCGACCATCACTTACAATCATCCCCCATTCTCAACTGGCTTGATGATTAATTCGTGAAATTGAATCCTCCTGTTCAGAGATGGAGCCGAATCTATTTAGGTTGGGAAAAATATTTTTTTTAAAACAGAATGAAATAACTGGACTGGCGGCCTGTCCAGGGTGTCCCCTGCCTTCGCCCTATGTCAGCTGGGATAGGCTCCAGCGCCCCCGCGACCCTAATGAGGATAAGCGGTATTGAAAATGGATGGATGGATGGAGAATGAAATAACTCGAGAACAACGGACTTTGACCACCGCCCACTTCGGTGTTTCCCGTCGGGGTAATTCACTTAAATGAGACGCGTCAGGATTCCCTCTGACTCCCGACAGGGCGATGACACTCACATGGAGAAGATCTGGCCAAATTGGCCTTCAGCCGTGCCTCATCACAGCCACCTGAGCCACATGTGGCCCCCGAACACATGTTATCTCTCCTAATCAAGAGTAATAGCCTCAATCTGAAGCCGCCTTCCGGGTCTGACCTTTTCCACCATGCAAATTATTCTTGATTCTGTAACCTGTGAATTCTCTCCCTTTTTTTCCTCCTCTCTCTCTCTCCTTTTTTTTGTGAGAATGTGCCGCGACACACCGGAGTCTCGAGTCATACATCATATTTCGAGTGTATGGATTTCTAATATCCCGCTACAGCAGTCGAGATGATGTCCCAGATATGGACTCTGAGCACTTATCAAATGGATTCCTTTAAGGGTATTCAATACGGCTGCCAAGAGACATTTGATCAGGCTATTAAAATATATAACCTCATATACCTGGAATCACACTGTGAAATATCCAAAGTGCTGCTGGGGAGCAATGAGGGACAGGATGGCGCGTCCGTTGGTGACCATTGGGAAGAACACCGCGATACTCCTGCTCAACGCCATTTTGCATCCCCAGTAGAATCGATCGCTGAGCCTCACGGTCATAAGGATGGACGATAAGTTACTCATAACACAGATGGGGCATAAGTTACATGCCAGGAAGTAGTATCCCACTGGCTAGAAGTCCTTTGTTGGGGTTTTAACTTCTGCAGCTCACAAAAGAAAGTCTCAGGTTCTGCCAAAAGGTTCTGCCAAAAGGTTCTGCCAAAAGGTTGAATCAAAATTATGTTGTGCCACAAATGGATCCATTTTCTTATATATAAAAAAAGGTGTTGGAGACAACCCAAGAATGTAGAAATATGACCCTGAATACGTAAACTTTTGATTCATAATGCCAGTAAATGATGTGTTAGGGTAAGCAGAATATACATTTGTGTCATCACCGCTGTGACAGTGGCAGCTGACAAATATTCATGGCCCAGGTTTTCTTCTCATTTATTTGGGAAGGTGGTTGTCGGGCTATTTTTTTAACAATCGTAAAAATAAGACTTAAGTTGCAAAAGGTTGAGAAGCCCTGAAATATGATGTTGTAACCAACATTATATGCTTTTGAACAGCGTAAAGCCAATAAGAGCTCAACCAAGCAAAGAGAGTAAAGCTAGTAAATATCTACTACCTTTGCCTACACCTCATTACCCAGAAGGGGTCCGTCTGAGACCCCAACAGCAAATAAAGACCTGGCTCATTACAAAGTCCTAGACCAAGGGCCCAAAGGGAAGGATTCAGGAGGTGGGCCCACGCTGTGGAAGCCCGGCTGAGCCCAACCAGGCTCGGCTCCAGGAAAGGAGGGGATTCAGTTCTGGGTGAGCTGGATCTTCCCCATAAGGGTCCCTCTTAGTCCTGGTCCCCGGTATTGGCACCAAGTTGCATAGAGACTCGACCACATGGCTCCCAGAGGTCAAGGACGTTCAAACTCCTCCTCCATGCTGAGGTGGCAATTCACAGAGGGGACGATGGAATTCATGCCAAAAAAATATATATATATATATATATATATATATATATTTATATACACACATACTGGCCCTTGTATTTGGTTCTAGAGTACATCAGTGTATTTATCACCGCTGTGTACTTTAAAACCCAACAGACATCAACTGGGGGCCTTTTTCACACCTGAATGACCAGAGCAAGGTCAAAACCAAGGTCTGTGTATTTGTTACATGGTATATATATATATATATATATATATATATATATATATATATATATATATATATATATATATAATTGATCGGGTTACTTTTGGAGAATGTCCAAGTTGTGTTGTTTTGATGCGTATGAAGGTAAATGCTGAGGCGTGCTGAGTCGGCAGCAGCGCACCGTTTGGCCTGTGGAGATTAGATGCAGAGCATTTGTAGTAAAGTCGCCCCGTGAGCTCAAAGCATCGACTTTCTGTGGGGAAGTTAAGTAATTCAAGTGTTACGGCTCCGAAGCTGCATTCTCACTCGTTTCCTGGAAGTTCGGCTGCTCGTGTGTTGATTTCTTTTCCTCTTTTCTTTCCTTCCACAGACACTTTGCATTGAAGCCCTCGTGGTTCTGCTGACGGTGCGCCTCCACACCTGGCTCCACCCGAAGGCTAAACCTGGAGCACAGCAGGGGGGGGGGGGGGGGGGGGGGCTTTCAAACCTCATACGGCTTCTACTGACAGTCAGCAGGCAAGCAGATGGAAAGGTGTGGGGGGGGGGAGCCACAGCAGGAGGCCCTCCACTACTGCAAGAGACAGACTGCAAAAATAATCCCCAAATGTCTGTCTTTTCTATTAAATTATAAATATATATATATATATGTTATTTTTTTCAAGCATGAGAAAGAGGCGTGTGGCGCTCGTGTCTCGTGTTGATGCAAACTCAAAATATTCGTCTCAGCCGTCGTCCCTTGAGCCGTTTACTTTCACTCTTAACAGCTAATACGTTTCCCTCGGGGTGAGTGGCTGCTGCACACACACACACACACACACACACACACACCACATAAAGCAAACACTCCCTTTCCAGTACATAATTGCTGACTGAGGAGGGGACAGTAAACAAAAACGATTTTAAAAAAGAAGGTCACGAGGCTAGGTATCACGACGTGCTAGAGATATTGAGAGAATGGGGGGGGGGGGGGGGCAACACGCTCTACAAACCCCCACCGGGTGCTTACGTTAGTGGGAACTCCATTAGCAACGATTAAAAAGCCATCACGCTAACAGCCCGTGAACCTAAATAATCACAAGGTCCCGTTTCATCGATGCCTCCCTCACTCTTTTTTCTGATGAGCCGGCATGTTGCTGCTCTCACCTTGTGGTCCCTGAAGGTCCCTGAAGGACCCTGAAGGACCCTGAAGGTCCCTGAAGGACCCTGATGGGTGTGCAGGACTGAGTGGAGGCGGAGTATCCATCAGTTATCCATCAGGTATCCATCAGGTATCCATCCATCAGGTATCCATCAGGTATCCATCAGGTATCCATCCATCAGGTATCCATCCTTCTGTATCCATCCATCAGGTATCCATCCTTCTGTATCCATCCTTCTGTATCCATCCTTCTGTATCCATCCATCTGTATCCATCCATCTGCATCCATCCATCTGTATCCATCCATCTGCATCCATCCTTCTGTATCCAACCTTCTGTATCCATCCATCAGGTATCCATCCATCAGGTATCCATCCTTCTGTATCCATCCATCTGTATCCATCCATCTGTATCCATCCATCTGCATCCATCCTTCTGTATCCAACCTTCTGTATCCATCCTTCTGCATCCATCCTTCTGCATCCATCCTTCTGTATCCATCCTTCTGTATCCATCCTTTTGCATCCATCCTTCTGTATCCATCCTTCTGTATCCATCCTTCTGTATCCATCCTTCTGCATCCATCCTTCTGCATCCATCCTTCTGCATCCATCCTTCTGTATCCATCCTTCTGTATCCATCCTTCTGCATCCATCCTTCTGTATCCATCCTTCTGTATCCATCCTTCTGTATCCATCCTTCTGTATCCATCCTTCTGTATCCAACCATCTGTATCCATCCTTCTGTATCCATCCATCTGCATCCATCCTTCTGCATCCATCCAGCTCCATCCATCCTTCTGTATCCATCCTTCTGCATCCATCCAGCTCCATCCATCCTTCTGTATCCATCCTTCTGTATCCATCCTTCTGTATCCCTCCTTCTGTATCCATCCTTCTGTATCCATCCTTCTGCATCCATCCTTCTGTATCCATCCTTCTGTATCCAACCTTCTGTATCCATCCTTCTGCATCCATCCTTCTGTATCCATCCTTCTGCATCCATCCTTCTGTATCCCTCCTTCTGTATCCAACCTTCTGTATCCATCCTTCTGCATCCATCCTTCTGTATCCATCCTTCTGTATCCATCCTTCTGTATCCATCCTTCTGCATCCATCCTTCTGTATCCATCCTTCTGTATCCAACCTTCTGTATCCATCCTTCTGCATCCATCCTTCTGTATCCATCCTTCTGTATCCAACCTTCTGTATCCATCCTTCTGCATCCATCCTTCTGTATCCATCCTTCTGTATCCATCCTTCTGCATCCATCCTTCTGTATCCATCCTTCTGTATCCATCCTTCAGGTATCCATCCTTCTGTATCCATCCTTCTGTATCCATCCTTCTGTATCCATCCTTCTGTATCCATCCTTCTGCATCCATCCATCTGTATCCATCCTTCTGTATCCATCCTTCTGTATCCATCCTTCTGTATCCATCCTTCTGTATCCATCCTTCTGTATCCATCCTTCTGTATCCATCCTTCTGTATCCATCCTTCTGTATCCATCCTTCTGCATCCATCCTTCTGTATCCAACCTTCTGTATCCATCCTTCTGCATCCATCCTTCTGTATCCAACCTTCTGTATCCATCCTTCTGTATCCATCCTTCTGTATCCATCCTTCTGCATCCATCCTTCTGTATCCAACCTTCTGTATCCATCCTTCTGTATCCATCCTTCTGTATCCATCCTTCTGCATCCATCCTTCTGTATCCATCCTTCTGTATCCATCCTTCTGTATCCATCCTTCTGTATCCATCCTTCTGTATCCATCCTTCTGTATCCATCCTTCTGCATCCATCCATCTGTATCCATCCATCTGCATCCATCCTTCTGCATCCATCCATCTGCATCCATCCTTCTGTATCCATCCTTCTGTATCCATCCTTCTGTATCCATCCTTCTGTATCCAACCATCTGTATCCATCCTTCTGTATCCATCCATCTGCATCCATCCTTCTGCATCCATCCAGCTCCATCCATCCTTCTGTATCCATCCTTCTGCATCCATCCAGCTCCATCCATCCTTCTGTATCCATCCTTCTGTATCCATCCTTCTGTATCCCTCCTTCTGTATCCATCCTTCTGTATCCATCCTTCTGCATCCATCCTTCTGTATCCATCCTTCTGTATCCAACCTTCTGTATCCATCCTTCTGCATCCATCCTTCTGTATCCATCCTTCTGCATCCATCCTTCTGTATCCCTCCTTCTGTATCCAACCTTCTGTATCCATCCTTCTGCATCCATCCTTCTGTATCCATCCTTCTGTATCCATCCTTCTGTATCCATCCTTCTGCATCCATCCTTCTGTATCCATCCTTCTGTATCCAACCTTCTGTATCCATCCTTCTGCATCCATCCTTCTGTATCCATCCTTCTGTATCCAACCTTCTGTATCCATCCTTCTGCATCCATCCTTCTGTATCCATCCTTCTGTATCCATCCTTCTGCATCCATCCTTCTGTATCCATCCTTCTGTATCCATCCTTCTGTATCCATCCTTCTGTATCCATCCTTCTGTATCCATCCTTCTGTATCCATCCTTCTGTATCCATCCTTCTGCATCCATCCTTCTGTATCCATCCTTCTGTATCCATCCTTCTGTATCCAACCTTCTGTATCCATCCTTCTGTATCCATCCTTCTGTATCCATCCTTCTGTATCCATCCTTCTGCATCCATCCTTCTGTATCCAACCTTCTGTATCCATCCTTCTGCATCCATCCTTCTGTATCCAACCTTCTGTATCCATCCTTCTGTATCCATCCTTCTGCATCCATCCTTCTGTATCCATCCTTTTGCATCCATCCATTTCCTTTCCGGCCTCAATAATAACCATTATGAAATTTAAATAAACTAAAAGTGATGAAGACAGCCCAGGTGCTGTTTGCCTGGATCCGCCCCACCTCTGCTCGAACTCTCACTTCCATCGGCGCACCTGTTCTCCCGTCAACCCACGGGCGCCGTGCCGGCAAGAGATTTGTTATTTCTGCCAAAAACACATTAGGAAGTAACACCAAAAAACTAATAACGAGATTCCAGGAGCTCCGACTGTGTTGGATGTGAAATAAAGATCGTCTCGTCTGGCAGACGAACCGCAGGAGGCCGTCCTGTCCCAGATCATCAGCGTGCTTTCAGTCAAAAACTTGGTTTAAACGTGAGAGCACGTCATCCTGCAGATATGGTTGGATTTTGTTAATTAACAATCACAATTTATAGCCTCCTTGGAGCATGAATTGTACTTTTTTGGGGGGGTTTAACATGTTTTTTAAAAGGAATAATTAACCCACCTCTTTCCTTTCTTGAGTTTCCCCTGATGTTAAGTGACTACTGGTTAAATAAAGCGAGCCCATAGCTTGTCACATGAGAAAAACACCACACAGCTACACAACTAAGCCGTAACTATAAAGCTGAATCCAGACCGTGAACTGCACTTTGAACTGAATTGTAATAGTTTAACGGGTAAAAACAAAAAAAAGCTCTTTAGTAAGCGGTAAAATGACATAATTACAGTTACAGCCAAAGGTCCCCGGCACTGTACACTGTTCTGATTTCTGTTAAATGTACTTAATTTGTGTATTTAATTTAACTGTGTAAGTGCATGTGTGCCCAGCCTGTCTAAATAAAAGTTTATTAACATAAATAACATTTCTAATTAGGAGCGAGGCTTCTTTGGCACGTTGAGGGGATGAATGAGATTAGTGAATATGCCCCATGAGCCTCATGGGAGCACCAAATATATCTTCCAGTGAGCGCATTGGTGGGGAGCGGCAATTAGCTCGGCCATCATGCACCCCGGTTGAAGGCCGCATGTGTCGCATTATTGATGAATACCGAACTCGGAGGGGTGACACTGACTCAGTCGCCCAGCCAATCATTATCCTTGACTCCTCCTGTGGCGCCGCGTGCAGCTGTCCAAGCGTGAGGAGCATTCGAGGGTCGTGGATGCACTCGGCCTCCTTTTCACTGGCGGCCGGGGGCCAGTTAGGCGCCGCGAATAATAATAATAATATGCAGTTTGCTGCAGCACTGTGTGAGATTAGCCGTGGACAGACACCCAGGTGCACGCTCACTCGCACACGGGACAGATTGCATGATGTGTTATTCATCTGTGATGCATTGACTACAAATTTGGCATCAAAATGGACACAATAAATACATGTTGGAAAACCAGAAAAAACTGAATAAATGTCTTCATAATAGAGGATTGTATATGATTGGCGTGAATGAAGCTGTCTGTGTACTCTTCAACACGGAGGCAACAGAGTGGACACGCATGCGATTGAGCAATTATCTAGGACTGCATGTTCTGGTTTGTTCGTTTTCCTCCTCCTCCTCCTCCTCCTCCTCCTCCTCCTGTGTCAGCTGCAAGCCCATCAGATCATTAGACAGACCCCTTTTTGTTTTAGTTCAATATTGATCCTGGATGCCAATGCAGAGACTCGCAGTAATTGAGTCTTATCTTGATGGTGTTGTGTTTAATGAGGTCTCTCGTGGGCGGGCGAGAAGTGACGGATGAAAAGGATGCGAGCACGGAGGAGAGGAGGGAAGGATGGAAGGAAGCTTTGTGCCGGGCCCCCAAACAACCGTCTGTGACGGACTCAGATGCCGGAGAGATGGCGAGGAATCATCCGCGAGGAAGTCAGCCGGTGTGTCTGATGTCCGCTGTCATCTGCTGTCGGGTTGTTGTCAAACACGGGAGAGCGGCTCCAAGCGCTCGACAGGAAGAGGATTCCCTTGGAAGCGGCACGGAGAAATGTAAACACGCGACGCATCGGGAAATGCAGGAAGTCGGAGGACGCCGCGAGCCTCATGAAAGGCGGCGCGCGGCGTCTCGAAGGTTGAAAATCGCATTCAAGACTTTGGCTGTTTGCCTGGCAGGCGACTCAATGTGTCGTTGCATGGGAGGCGTCGCCTCCAGCTTCACCTGTAACTTCCCTCGCGGAGATCGCGTGCTTCTCGGCTTCGCGCTCGCAGCCTCGTGCTCCACGTCACGCACAATCCACCTCGCTCCGCTCCGTCGTCAACTCCCAGGCAACAAAAGATGAGTCATGCGACTGTGTGAGTGTTATTGATACACCTCAGCAGTGACGACGCCGGGTGCATTCATATTAATAAAGACCTTCTCGTTTCAATGCGGCAAAACACACTTTTCTTTTCTAAATAGCCGACTAAACATTAAGCGGATCACCGGTTCACACTGAGCGACGCGGGCAATATCTGTTTCCATTTAGATTATTCTGAAGAAAAATCAATTGCTCGTGAGGAGAGTGGATGTAATGAGTTGTGATCACGATGCATTTTCCTTTTTGGTCCTTCCTAAAATCGACCGGACGAATGGGAAATGCCCCGTTGCAACATTTAATCTCCGTGTGCGTTTCTACATCTACGTTGTGATAATGCAGCGGCTAAGTGCACAGCACCCGGGGGGGGGGGGGGGGGGGGGGGGGGGGGGGGGGGGGTCGTTACGGAGCCCTCGCTCATTACAACCCATCAAATGCTCGCTGAAACCAGATGATTGAACGCAAACTGTCCCCTCCAAACAAACCGACTGACCCCCCCACGCCCAGCTAAATCGAGGCCATCTAGAGTGTACACATAATGAGGGGAAGTGAGGCGGCGCTGCATTAAAAGACTCAAGATGTCTAATTCATTCACTCGTCTCCTCCACCAAGGGGCTCAGTGTCATTTAGAGGTGAGAGCAGCGTGAGCCACGGAAAATATTACTTTTACTCAATGGACGCGATGAGATTGACAGCTTGAAATTGCTTTGCCGGCGACCTTGGAGGACTGCTGCTGCGACTGAAGTGTGGCTGTGAAACTGTGGCCCAGCAGTCGAGTCTCGTAGTGAGGCTCCTTGTTTGCCTCCTGCAGTCGAGTCTCGTAGTGAGGCTCCTTGTTTGCCTCCTGCAGTCGAGTCTCGTAGTGAGGCTCCTTGTTTGCCTCCTGCAGTCGAGTCTTGTAGTGAGGCTCCTTGTTCGCCTCCTGCAGTAGAGTCTCGTAGTGAGGCTCCTTGTTTGCCTCCTGCAGTCGAGTCTCATAGTGAGGCTCCTTGTTTGCCTCCTGCAGTCGAGTCTCGTAGTGAGGCTCCTTGTTTGCCTCCTGCAGTCGAGTCTTGTAGTGAGGCTCCTTGTTTGCCTCCTGCAGTAGAGTCTCGTAGTGAGGCTCCTTGTTTGCCTCCTGCAGTCGAGTCTCATAGTGAGGCTCCTTGTTTGCCTCCTGCAGTCGAGTCTCATAGTGAGGCTCCTTGTTTGCCTCCTGCAGTAGAGTCTCGTAGTGAGGCTCCTTGTTTGCCTCCTGTAGTCGAGTCTTGTAGTGAGGCTCCTTGTTTGCCTCCTGTAGTCGAGTCTTGTAGTGAGGCTCCTTGTTTGCTTCCTGCAGTCGAGTCTCGTAGTGAGGCTCCTTGTTTGCCTCCTGTAGTCGAGTCTTGTAGTGAGGCTCCTTCTTTGCCTCCTGTAGTCGAGTCTTGTAGTGAGGCTCCTTCTTTGCCTCCTGTAGTCGAGTCTTGTAGTGAGGCTCCTTCTTTGCCTCCTGTAGTCGAGTCTTGTAGTGAGGCTCCTTCTTTGCCTCCTGTAGTCGAGTCTTGTAGTGAGGCTCCTTGTTTGCCTCCTGCAGTCGAGTCTTGTAGTGAGGCTCCTTCTTTGCCTCCTGTAGTCGAGTCTTGTAGTGAGGCTCCTTCTTTGCCTCCTGTAGTCGAGTCTTGTAGTGAGGCTCCTTCTTTGCCTCCTGTAGTCGAGTCTTGTAGTGAGGCTCCTTGTTTGCCTCCTGCAGTCGAGTCTTGTAGTGAGGCTCCTTCTTTGCCTCCTGCAGTAGAGTCTCGTAGTGAGGCTCCTTGTTTGCCTCCTGCAGTCGAGTCTCATAGTGAGGCTCCTTGTTTGCCTCCTGTAGTCGAGTCTTGTAGTGAGGCTCCTTGTTTGCCTCCTGCAGTCGAGTCTTGTAGTGAGGCTCCTTCTTTGCCTCCTGCAGTAGAGTCTTGTAGTGAGGCTCCTTCTTTGCCTCCTGTAGTCGAGTCTCGTAGTGAGGCTCCTTGTTTGCCTCCTGTAGTCGAGTCTTGTAGTGAGGCTCCTTGTTTGCTTCCTGCAGTCGAGTCTCGTAGTGAGGCTCCTTGTTTGCCTCTTGTAGTCGAGTCTTGTAGTGAGGCTCCTTCTTTGCCTCCTGTAGTCGAGTCTTGTAGTGAGGCTCCTTCTTTGCCTCCTGTAGTCGAGTCTTGTAGTGAGGCTCCTTGTTTGCCTCCTGCAGTCGAGTCTCGTAGTGAGGCTCCTTGTTTGCCTCCTGCAGTAGAGTCTCGTAGTGAGGCTCCTTGTTTGCCTCCTGTAGTCGAGTCTTGTAGTGAGGCTCCTTGTTTGCTTCCTGCAGTCGAGTCTCGTAGTGAGGCTTCTTGTTTGCCTCCTGCAGTAGAGTCTCGTAGTGAGGCTCCTTGTTTGCCTCCTGTAGTCGAGTCTTGTAGTGAGGCTCCTTCTTTGCCTCCTGTAGTCGAGTCTTGTAGTGAGGCTCCTTGTTTGCCTCCTGCAGTCGAGTCTTGTAGTGAGGCTCCTTCTTTGCCTCCTGTAGTCGAGTCTTGTAGTGAGGCTCCTTCTTTGCCTCCTGTAGTCGAGTCTCGTAGTGAGGCTCCTTGTTTGCCTCCTGTAGTCGAGTCTTGTAGTGAGGCTCCTTGTTTGCCTCCTGCAGTCGAGTCTCGTAGTGAGGCTCCTTGTTTGCCTCCTGTAGTCGAGTCTTGTAGTGAGGCTCCTTGTTTGCCTCCTGTAGTCGAGTCTTGTAGTGAGGCTCCTTGTTTGCCTCCTGCAGTCGAGTCTCGTAGTGAGGCTCCTTGTTTGCCTCCTGCAGTAGAGTCTCGTAGTGGGGCTCCTTGTTTGCCTCCTGTAGTCGAGTCTTGTAGTGAGGCTCCTTGTTTGCCTCCTGTAGTCGAGTCTTGTAGTCGAGTCTTGTAGTGAGGCTCCTCCGTTGTCTGAGGGGAGAACGTTTGTCAAGCGAGTCCTTTTGGTTCATTTCTTTCTTTTTCTTTTCTGTTTCTTTTAAAGAAGAGAGTGATTCGGTGGCTCCGCTTTACAGCGTTATCTACTGGATGCATTATGTATATTGGTTTATGATCAGTACATCTAAAAGGCAGTTTCTTTTTTCTCTGCACAACAAAATAGAGCCAACGATGACCGAGAAGCGCTGTGGACGTCTAACACACACACACACACACACACACACACACACACACACACACACACACACTGAGGAGTGTTATGCTTGCGGTGCAATGAAAACATCTATCCTCCAAAGAATATGACCGAGTGGCCTCAGCCAAGTGTGTGTGTGTGTGTGTGTGTGTGTGTGTGTGTGTGTGTGTGTGTGTGTGTGTGTGTGTGTGTGTGTGTGTGTGTGTGTGTGGGCTGATGAGGTGAAAGTAATCTAAATGGTGGAGTGCAGCACACACTCTTGGTAAATCTACCCTCACACCCCCATGTGGCATGTGGGCCGTTCCAGAGGACGCCATCGCTCCAAGGAAATATCGAAAATGAGTTGGACCTCCACTGAGATGGGGGGGGGGGGGGGGGGGGGGGGCACTGCCTCTCTTTGCAATGTTCTGGCTCTTTCTCTCAGGGGTCAGTAATTGAGCGTCGTAAAAATGGTAGAAATCGCCACGATGTCGAAGCAAAGTCACGAAACAGCATTATATATTTATTTTTTCTCCGTTTTATATGTATGAACATAACGCCAACGGGGAACAGACGAGGGGGCCAGAAGGGGGGCTTTACGTCCTCCCATGGTTGCCCCAAAACAAGCCTGTGTGTGTGTGTGTGTGTGTGTGTGTGTGTGTGTGTGTGTGTGTGTGAGTGTGTGTGTGTGTGAGCTGGTTTTCCAAGTGAAACTTGTTGTCATCTTCAAGGACGAGGTGACTCTTCGGCCCTCGACGCCAAATAAATAAAATAAAAAAAAGGGGTTAAAAAAACAAATTGAGAGCATCTGATCTCTCGGGGACGTGAAACCAGACGAGTGGAGCTGCATGAACTTGTGCCTTAAAGTTGGAAAAGAGCTTCTATTCTACATCTTACATCTCTTTTCATTTGCTGACGCTTCTGTGGGATTGTGCAGTTTTAAGGGGCGTTAAAAGAGTATAGGTTATGAGAAAAAGTGTGGCTCTGTGGCACTCTGAGATTATTAAATAAACATCTACAGAATAATCCCTCCAAGAGGAAGCGGCGAAGACTATTATTATATATAATATATATGTATATATATATATATATATATATATATATATATATATATATAATATACTGCAGCACGAGGGCAGATAGAGAAGAAAAGAAAAACCCGATGTCAGTATCAAACAATTTATCATCCTCAAATCCAAAGATCTGAGTTGTAAAAGTAGATTCATAATATACTTTGAATCTCGGCGTAAAGATGTATTTTGAGATTCACCGTTTTCACTTATCCCTTTTTAGAGGGACGATTTAATTTAGCTTCATCCGGGCCCGAGCTGATATATATTCATAGAAAACAATAAGTGTTCTTCCACTCGCACACAATCGGAATCTTGCTCGGCAATTTCCTGTCCTCTGGCTTGGCTGTATCTACAGGAATGTAATCTGTGTGTCTGTATTAAAATTCATGAGTTCAGATAAGACAGGACTTTCATTAGTCTGGGATTCAGGAGCCGGTTTGGGCTTTTTTTGGGGGGGTCGGGGAGGAAAAGTGAAGAAGGAAAAAAGAAAAGCCCCAAATACTTCCCAGCAGCACTTTCTACAATCTGACCCGGGATCAGAGGACAACCGGGGAGCTTCGGGTGACGGTTCGATTCCCACGAAGAGGGAACGCCGCGCCGCCCGGGAGCATCGATCTGCTCAGTGGATGTTTTCTGATGCATGATGATTTATTTTTAGGGTGATTTGTGGTGTTTTTTTGTTTTTTTTCCCGTCTTTACGATATCACTTCCTGGTTTTCTGTTCTCTTCGTTCGTTATCTCTTTGGTTTAAAACATAAAATAATCGTCAAAACTGGTGCGATCTCATTGTTTTTGCTCACGAGCGGAAGTCTTTGCTGCTGGAGTTGAAGCTACATAATAATAACAATAATAATAATAACAGTGATTATGAATAGTTGAAAGCTTCATTCACTCACCTCAACATTTAGAAGAGGAAACATCAGGGCCGAGATTTCACTGGCTTCCACCTCGTCACACACACACACACACACACACACACACTTCGTCTCTGTAAGAATTTCCAAAACTCACAATATTTATTTATACATATATTCAAATTAACGGTCTGCTTCAATCCATATTTTGTTGGAGTTTAGCCTTTAAAATTAAAAATTATTCCAATACGCACGTGTATTAAGTGGGCGGTCAAGCAGCAATCAAACAGCACCATAAATTATCATTAATTATCATTAATTACACAAAATCAGACACATGCCAGCGGTTCTTTTATTTTTGCGGTGGAGAAAAGAGAGAGAGAGAGAGAGAGAGAGAGAGAGACTGAATGTGAATCCATTACATGTTGCGTAATGGTCATCGTATGTTATTGTGAGGACCATTATTGTGACTAATATTCAACTATAATCTTATTTAATTGGTCGGTACAGCTCAGTGCCCTAAAACTGAGATTTAACGGACTTCAAAGGGTTGATCAATACCTTCAGAGGGTTGATCAATACCTTCAGAGGGTTGATCAATACCTTCAGAGGGTTGATCAATACCCACTCAGCAGAGTGATTTTGCGTATCAATACAGAGTTGTGTCAGGCAGCCGTCTGAAGTAGTAATTTTGGAGGCCTCGCCTCTAGCTCCGACGTCGGGAGGTAAATAAATTCGACGCTTCTCTTTGCTTCCATTAAAGCGCTAACGCTAACGCCAATGAAGAGCAGCGCCGCGGCCCTCTCTGGGTTCACGGCGCCCGTCACGCCGGAGGAGATCAGCCTTGGCTAACGGAGGAGAACAGCCTCGGCTAACGGAGGAGAACATCCTCGGCTAACGGAGGAGAACAGCCTCGGCTAACGGAGGAGATCAGCCTCGGCTAACGGAGGAAAACAGCCTCGGCTAACGGAGGAGATCAGCCTCGGCTAACGGAGGAGATCAGCCTCGGCTAACGGAGAACAGC
>NC_046979.1:2001610-2004110 GCF_009769545.1 Cyclopterus lumpus | reverse complement strand
CAGCGAAACTACAACGTCAATCAGGTCCTTGTGTTATTTGTCCTCGCCTCTCCTCCGCTGTGATTGGACGACGGTGGTAAAAAACTAATAAAAGCGACAGTGACGTTTTTTTTTCTTTTACCAGGTTTAAACTTTTTAATAACTCTTTTGGAACTAGTAGATGTTCCAATTTGAATTTTATTTTCTTACTTTAAAGACTTCTCGTCCACGATGGCTTAAAAACTCAAGTGGGGCGTGTCTAGACTTCAAGTGGGCGTGTCTTATTTCAAGCTACTATGTGACTCAAAACACACAGCCGGGTGAGCAGGGGACGGGGTCGCTGGGTGGGTTCAGGTGACTGGGCACTGCAGATGGAAGGGTTAATCACACAAAGCACAGGCGGACACGGTGGAAAAGGGGGAGGGGCATGCAGAGTCTACTAGTGTGGTTGTGCTGGGGGAGTGGGGGGGGGGATTGCAGGGTGGACTGAAATCTCTGCTGGTCCAGGGCCCGAAACGGGAAGAAAACGAGTTCCGGGTCAAACTTACCCTAAACTCTTCCACCTCTTCTTCCTGAAAGCAAGAGGTGTGAAGATTGAAGCGTGACAAGTTCAAGGGAGGAGAGGGGTGGGGGGAGTGTGTGTGTGTGTGTGGGGGGGGGGGGGGGGGGGGGGACAAGACTATGTAGAGGTCATATGTAGAGGTCATGCCACCACAAACAGGGAGATGATTGGAGATGGGAGGACAGCAGACGTATGACATCTCCCCACATGTGGCCACCGTGAGAACAGAAGTATGACGACAGAGTGCCGTGAGCTCGTGTCCTCGTGTCCTCGTGCCCTCGTGTCCTCGTGTCCTCGTGCCCTCGTGTCCTCGTGTCCTCGTGTCCTCACATTACAGCAAAAATCGAGGACCAACGAGAGACACGGACCGGACAGGAAAGGTGAGTGGATCTGTGGTCCACTGTGGGTGAGGGAACCCATGTGGGCTGGTGTTGGGGGTGTAGTGTAGTGTAGTGTAGTGCCCCCCCCCCCCCCCCCCCCCCCCCCCCCCCCCATTTAGCATCACTTACTAAACCTCCACAGTGCAAATCTACTGTTCATTGGATCCTCACAATTATTCGCCCCCCAATACAAAAAAATTCAATAGAAATCAAATTTTCATGACATTTCCCGACTTAATTAACATATTTGTAGGAGGCAGCTGATGCCGTATCCCTTCTTAAAGGAACAGTGCACCCTAAAAAAAAACTAAAAAAACTGAAGCAACAGCAACCAACCTCTGTCTGAACATGAGGGCCGGGTCCATGTTGGCCGAGGTCAGCCGCACCACGTGTCGGATCTCCTTGGCGATCATCCTCAGCTTCTCAAAGTTCACCAGGCCGTCGACGCTGGAGTCGTTGCCTGAGAGGAAGGTCGACAGAGGTCAACGTGAATTATTCATACCTTTTTGGGGACATTTCTTTCTTTTTGGCCTTTCGCTGCGGGTAGTTTGGACCTTTAGCTGACGTAAACCTCCTGAGCGAGACTGAAATTGACCTTAAACGCATCTCAGAAGGAAGTAGAGGACCTCGAAACAGAGCACGGCGACATGTCACGACCCCCCGGAAAAGGAAACGCATTGACGTGCACGCCGAGTGAAGACCCGCCCCCTCTGACCTTCGTGCAGGAAGGTCAGGTCCTTCTTGACCACGGGGAACAGCGGGATGATGGGCGGCTGCATGCTCTGGCTGCTCAGCACGTTGCGGTACTTGGACATGTTCCTGGACGGGTCGAAGACGTCCTGCAGGTCCACGAACAGCTTCTCGTACTTGCCCGGGCAGCTTTTCCCACGAGCCGCGCAGCCGAGCCACCGGAGCCAGGTTCAGGCCGCTGTGGGCGAAAGGAAGGAGGAGGAGAGGGGGGAGAGGGGGGAGGAGGGGGGGGAGGAGGGAGGAGGAGAGGGGGGAGAGGGGGGAGGAGGGGGGGGGAGGAGGGAGGAGGAGAGGGGGGAGAGGGGGGAGGAGGGGGGGGGAGGAGGGAGGAGGGAGAGGAGGGAGAGGGGCAGAAGGGGGAGAGGAGGGGGGAGAGGGGGGAGGAGGGGGGGGAGGAGGGAGGAGGAGAGGGGGGAGAGGGGGGAGGAGGGAGGGGGAGGAGGGAGGAGGAGAGGGGGAGAGGGGGGAGGAGGGAGGGGGAGGAGGGAGGAGGTGATGGGGGGAGGAGGGAGGAGGTGATGGGGGGAGGAGGGAGGAGGTGATGGGGGGAGGAGGGAGGAGGTGATGGGGGGAGGAGGGAGGAGGGAGAGGAGGGAGAGGGGGCAGAAGGGGGAGAGGAGGGGGGAGAGGGGGGAGGAGGGGGGGGGGGAGGAGGGAGGAGGGAGAGGAGGGAGAGGGGGCAGAAGGGGGAGAGGAGGAAGAGGGGGGAGGAGGGGGGGGAGGAGGGAGGAGGGAGAGGAGGCAGAGGAGGGAGAGGGGGGAGAGGAGGGAGGAGGGAGAGGAGGCAGAGGAGGCAGAGGGGGGAGAGGGGGGAGAGGGGGGAGAGGAG